>NC_042998.1:33421363-33426363 GCF_006345805.1 Octopus sinensis
TTCCGCCGAGGTCGACTTTACCTTTTATCCTTTCGGGGCTGATGTAATTCATTTATCCCCTCATCCAAAATTAATGGCCTTACACCAAAATTTGAAACCGTTCTTGTTATTATTATTAAATTGGCTGCGTAAGGAGGCGAGATGGCCGAATCATTAGTACGCCGGGTGAAATACTTAGCGGTATTTCGCCTGCCGCTACGTTCTGAGTTCAAATTCCGCCGAGGTCAACTTTGCCTTTTATCCTTTCGGGGTTGATAAATTAAGTACCAGTTACGCACTGAGGTCGATGTAACCGACTTAATCCGTTTGTTTGTCCTTGTTTGTCCCCTCTATGTTTAGTCCCTTGTGGGTAGTAAAGAAATAGGTATTTCGTCTGCCGCTACGTTCTGAGTTTAAATTCCACCGAGGTCGAATTTGCCTTTCATCCTTTCGGGGTCGATAAATTAAGTACCAGTCAAGTACTAGGATCAATGTGATCGACTTACCCCCTTCCCCAAAATTTCGGGCCTTGTGCCCACAGTAGAAAGGATTATTAAATTGGCAGCAACCGAGAAGCATTTCATCACTGCACGCCAGGAATCTCTGCGCTTGCATTACCCCTGGTAGGTCGCTAATGCTATGCTCTAGAACTCTGCCAATAATGTCAATATATTTAGAATAATTCGTTTCATAAGTCTAAACGTTCAACAAACATTTGCAAAGGACTTATCTTCTTTGCTCTCAGATATCTTATTTGTTTGCTTTTCAATGGGAAATCAGCTTCCCTAAGAGTCGATTTCTTCTTCTTTCTTTACTACCCCCAAGGGGCTAAACACAGAGGAAACAAACAAGGACAGACAAACGGATTAAATCGATTATATCGACCCCGAAAGGATGAAAGGCAAAGTCGACCACGGCGAAAGTTGAACTCAGAACGTAGTGGCAGACGAAATACCTATTTCTTTACTACCCACAAGGGGCTAAACACAGAGGGGACAAACAAGGACAAACAAACAGATTAAGTCGATTATATCGACCCTAGTGCGTAACTGGTTCTTAATTTATCGACCTCGAAATGATGAAAGGCAAAGTCGATCTCGGCGGAATTTGAACTCAGAACGTAACGGCAGACGAAAATACGGCTACGCATTTCGCACGGCGTGCTAACGTTTCTGCCAGCTCGTCACCTTGAGTCAATGCCTTCTGTAATGACACGGCATTTGAACACAGGGATGCAAATTAAAGACTTTCAGAGGTGGGGGTTTGTATTTATAGTACTTATTTTTGTAACCCAATGGTGTGGAGTAGTTGAGATTTTTCAACAGTTGAGGGTGTTGTGGAGTAAGAGAGCAGTAACCAAATACTTAACGCAAGATCTGTTACGGCATCATTTTAAATCAAAACCCAATCGCCAAGACTTACAGCAGCATTGGATTGGAATTATTAAGGAGAATATTTATTGAGTTACGACAATTAGCTAATTAAAAGAATTAATAAACTTTAATAATTTAAAACAAAGATAATTTGCCGAGCTGGCAGCATCGTTAGAATGCTGGGCAAAATGTTTGGAGGCATCTCATCCATCATTAGGTTCTGAGTTCAAATTCCGCCAAGATCAATTTTACCTTTTAGGGTCGATAAAGTAAGTAGCGATTGAACACTGCGGTCAGTATAATCGACTTAACTCTCCCTTAAATTTGCTGGCTTTGTGCCAAAGTTAGGAATCAATATTATAAAAGCTGCGAACTGGCAAAATCGTTAGCACACCGGGCGAAATGCTTAGCGGCATTTCGTCCGTCTTTATGTTCTGAGTTCAAATTCCGCCAAGGTCGACTTTGCTTTTCATCTTTTTGATGTCGTCAAAATAAGTACAAGTTGAACACTGAGGTCGATGTAATCGGTTAACCCCCTACCCTGAAAGTACTGGTCTTGGCCTCAAATTTGAAAACAAACAATTTATATATTTCTTTATTGCCCACAAGGGGCTAAACATAGAGGGGACAAACAAGGACAGATAAAGGGATTAAGTCGAATACATCGACCCCAAATTTATAAAATTCAGTTCTGTATTATATTTGCATGGTTATAGAATGGAGTGTGGAGGCGCAATGGCCCAGTGGTTAGGGCAGCGGACTCGCGGTCGTAGGATCGTGGTTTCAATTCCCAGATCGGGCGTTGTGAGTGTTTATTGAGCGAAAACATCTAAAGCTCCACGAGGCTCCGGCAGGGATGGTGGTGATCCCTGCTGTACTCTTTCACCACAACTTTCTCTCACTCTTACTTCCTGTTTCTGTTGTACCTGTATTTCAAAGGGCCGGCCTTGTCACTCTCTGTGTCACGCTGAATATCCCCGAGAACTACGTTAAGGGTACACGTGTCTGTGGAGTGCTCAGCCACTTACACGTTAATTTCACGGGCAGGCTGTTTCATTGATCGTATCAACCGGAACCCTCATCGTCGTAACCGACGGAGTGCTTCCACATAGAATGGAGTTGCCTTAAAACTGACGAAATGCCATTTATTTGTATCATTCTCGCTTGCATTATGTTTTCTCTTCCGGAGCACGTATTTCGTCATTTTTTTGTTTTCCCTGTCATTTTTAATGAAACTAGTCATCGAGGATTGTAGGAAGACTGTTTTGTTGTTGACTTACGACCACGAACCTTCCCACCAACCACGTCACTCTATTATTATTATCAATTTTTTTTTTTTCCTTTTATCTTTTTAGTCGGTCATTTAACATGAAAGAAATCAATTCAGAAAATAACCATTTTCAGAATTCAGCTATATAGCCGTAGATTGAGAGGAAATATTTTTCAGCTGTTCATATTAAGGCGGCGAGCTGGCAGAAAGGTTAGCACGTCGGGCAAAATGCATAGCCGTAGTTCGTCTGCCGTTACGTTCTGAGTTCAAATTCCGCCGAGGTCGACTTTGCCTTTCATCCTTTCGGGGTCGATAAATTAAGTACCAGTTACGCACTGGGGTCGATGTAATCGACTTAATCCGTTTGTCTGTCCTTGTTTGTCCTCTCTGTGTGTAGCCCCTTGTGGGTAGTAAAGAAATAGGTATTTCGTCTGCCGCTGCGTTCTGAGTTCAAATTCTGCCGAGGTCGACTTTGCCTTTCATCCTTTCGGGGTCGATAAATTAAGCACCAGCTACACACTGGGGTCGATATTATCGACTTAATCCATTTGTCTGTCCTTGTTTGTCCCCTCTGTGTTTAGCCCCTTGTGGGTAGTAAAGAAAGCGGTATTTCGTTTGCCGCTACGTTCTGAGTTCAAATTCCGCCGAGGACGACTTTACTTTGCCTTTCATTCTTTTGAGGTCGATTAAATAAGTACCAGTTACGCACTGGGGTCGATGTAATCGACTTAATCCGTTTGTCTGTCCTTGTTTGTCCCCTCTGTGTTTAGCCCCTTCTGGGCACTAAAGAAATAAGAAACATTAGCACACAGGTCGAAATGCTTGGCACTGTTTCGTTTGTCTTTAAGTTCAGAGTTCAAATTCCGCCGAGGTTGACTTTGCCTTCCATTCTTTAGGGATCGATAAATTAAATACCAGTTTCGTACTAGTGTTGATCTAATCGACTGGCCCCCTTCCCATAAATTTCGGGCCTTGTGCTAAGAGTAGAAAAGAATATTTAGATATAAATTTTAAGATTTTTAAGATTATTGTGTATGAAAAGTAAAACTGAAGATTTCGAATATGGAGCATTGCATGAGAATAAAATTTGTGGCATAATATACATGCATGTGGGTGTGCGGGGGCGTGTACTTGTCTGTGCGTGTATTTATTTGTGTGTATGTGTGTGTGCGCGCGTTTGTATGTATGAATATATGTGAGTGTGTGTGTACATATACATACACAGACATACATGCATTTATGTGTGTATGTGTGTGTGCGTGTGCGTATATATATATATATATAAATATACATATATATATATATATATATATATATATATATTATATATATATATATATATATATATATATATATATATATATATATATATATATATATATGTATATATATATATGTCCCTTTCTGTAGAAGAACGTAGGCTCGAAACGTAAAAGATTTTTTCTATTCTGGGCGTTATACTAATACATCTGTTTGTTTTGTACACCACCTGTCTTCGTCTTTTGTTTTTTTCCTAAACTCTCCTATATATATATATATATATATATATATATATATATATATATATATATATATATATATATATATCTATATATATATATATATATTTGTGTCTGAGGAGAGTCATTCTCTTTTAGTGCCTTTTTATTTAACACACTCACCGATTCGATTTCCACTCATTTACTTATTTATTTTTCTTAAAATTTTCGTAGCGTTTTGCAACCTTTATCCGAGCTGTGCTCTTTTTGTGTGTTTGTGCGCATGTGTGTGGTCAGTGTGTGTGCGCATACGCATGTATGTATGTATGTATATGTATGTGTGTATGTATGTATGTATGTATGTATGTATGTATGTATGTATGTATGTATGTAAGTGTGTGTATGCATGTATGTGTGTGTGCACATGTATATATTTAGGTATGTGTGTGCGTTTGTATGTATGTATTCTGCATATTCATGTTTGTGTTCGTGTGTTCGGGTTTCTGTGTTTTTGTGTGTGTGTGTGTACGTGTGTGTGTACCTCTGCTCCTTGTGTGTGCATGTCTGAGTGTGTCTGTGTATGTGTATGGGCTTTTGTGACTATGTACTGTGTCTGCATGTATGACTGTGTTTCTCCATATGTGTGGACGTGTGTCTCCATATGTGTCCTTGTGTGAAGTGAAGTGTGTGTGTGTGTATATATGGTAATGTGTTTCAGTCTTCATTTTCGTGTATGTGTGCATTGTTGTATGTATGTGTGCTTGTCTGTTCCTATTACCCAAGTACATATCCGTCTGTATGTTATCTGTTTATTTTCATATCAATTTGCTTTCATACATGTGCATATACATACATACACAACACACATACATCTACATAACAGCCCACTAACTATTGTAC
>NC_042998.1:33438863-33441363 GCF_006345805.1 Octopus sinensis
ATTTTTCGAATTTTAACCAATCCTATGGCTTCTATCGAGCTAAAATCATTTGCTGCGTCTAAAACTGAGACAACATCCTGTCACGAACCCTCACCCTCACCCTAACCCTCACCCTCACCCTCACTCTAGCCCTTAGCATTTCGTTTTTTTTAATTGTTAAATTAATTCAATTGTTACGCGTGCGTCTAAAATTATTCGTTTTGTTTTTGTTTTCTGTTTTTGCTTTCGTTTTTTTTCTTAATTGTTAAATTAATTTAAGGATAACAATCAAGAATAAAAAACGAAAGGCTAAAACGAAAGCAAAAACTAAAAACAAAAACAAAACGAATAATTTTAGACACACGCGTAACAATTAAAATAATTCTATAATTTTACACACACTATACACACGCTTTCCGTATATTCTGTATAAATAGCTGTTTACGTAAACATAACAGTGACAGGATGTTGTCTCAATTTTAGACGGAGCAAATGATTTTAGCTCAATAGAGGCGATTCATTGGTTAAAATTCGAAAAATGAAACTACGTTAAACAAACAATTTACAATTTTCTCAAGAAAGCCAAGAGAAAAAATTGTTTTATTTTGACACATTCTACCAGTATACGAAGCTTTAAAGTGTTTAGTTAACTAGAAATTGTGTTGAAAACTGCCGTTCAAAAGGAAAAGATCCTAATACACAACTTTTGAAGGCAATAAAAAGCAAACTTACTACGAGCCGATGTGACTATCGTCCGTCCATTAGATAGATAGATAGCTAAGTAGATAGATAGATAGATAGATAGATAGATAGATAGATAGATAGATAGATAGATAGATAGATAGATAGATAGATAGATAGATAGATAGATAGATAGATAGATAGACAGATAGATAGATAGAGAGAGAGAGAGAGGTATATAGATAGATAGAGAGAGAGAGCAATAGATAGATAGATAGATAGATAGATAGATAGATAGATAGATAGATAGATAGATAGATATCTTACAGAATCCCACAAAACATGTGTACACAGTTTAACGATTGCTAAATGTTTATTTCTTTTTATAGTTATTAAAAGTAATGAAGGTGAGCCAGGTAAAGTTTTAAACAATACAAATTTATTCCAAATTTCTACTGAAAGTTTGAAAACTCTGCCGACTTTGCGAATACAATTTAGGAAGAGGTTTATATAATTCCAATCGCGCGGCTTCTTCGAGTGACAGCAAGTGACGACTTGCCGTCACCGGAATTAGAGGTAAGTTTGAAGCAGATGGAATTCTCCAGAGTTGAAGATCTGTGCCACACGCGAGTCGTGAGATAGGAACTTAAAAATCAAGCGTCGGTTGCATTTTGAAGCGGTGTTTTCGGAAAAAGCTTCATTTCAAGAATAGTCCATGCTTGTAATAAAGATGATGTAGGTTGAGGAGTGGAGTTCTCCGAGTGGTACGTGGAAAAATATGTAGAAGATGCACATTTTCCAACAAAAATTCTTTGGTGTGATGAGGCTGCACTTAAATTAGATGCCTCAGTTATCCTGCACAATTGCACCAACTAGGGAGCTGAGAATCTGCATTTTTTTTCACGAAGACTATGCCAATTTAACAGGAATTACAGTATGGTGCGACATACCGTCAAAATGATTAATTGGACCGTTCGTTTTGATAGTATTACTTATTTCTTTGCTACCCACAAGGGGCTAAACACAGAGGTGACAAACAAGGACAGACAGGCGGATTAAGTCGATTATATCGACCCCAGTGCGTAAATGGTACTTATTTAATCGACCCCAAAAGGATGAAAAGCAAAGTCGACCTCTGTGGAATTTAAACTCAGAACGTAGCGGCAGACGAAATACCTATTTCTTTACTACCCACAAGGCGCTAAAAACAGAGAGGACAAACGGATTGAGTCGATTATATCGACGCCAGTGCGTAAGAGGTACTTAATTTATCGACCCCGAAAGGATGAAAGGCAAAGTCGACCTCGGCGGAATTTAAACTCAGAACGTAACGTCAGACAAAATACGGCTACGCATTTCGCCCAGCGTGCTAACGATTCTGCCAGCTCGCCGCCTTTTGCTGGTATTACTGCTGGTCAAATTTTCTTGAATTTTTTGCGACAATCTGTCATGCCAAGCATTCAAGAGGACTTTAAAGACATGCTGCTTTACTTCCAGCAAATGGGGCAGCCATACACTACCATAGTAACTATAATAATTATGGGGTCACCCTTGATGAGATTTTGTCAAACAGGCGGATTGGACGTAATGGCTACAGTACCCTCTGCATTCACCGGACTTCACTCTGATGTACGATTATCATAACATTTGTAGATTTGAAGCTTCGACCCGACTAGTTCAACAAGCCATCAGCCGAGACTTCAAGTCGCACTCGGTACGAAGATTACTCTGAATGTGACTCTTCTTTCAGTAAAACAAAAGCCGCTTATAGCATAATCATGTCTTGAAGATGAGGCTGGGATAACTCGGAAACGCTAATAAAAAGATATTAACGAACTTA
>NC_042998.1:33451363-33463863 GCF_006345805.1 Octopus sinensis
ACTACTATAAAATAACCACCATAGGACTGCAAAAATATCTACTTCAGAAGGAAGGAAAACTGATCCAGATAGCGGCAAAACACGAGCAAAACAAAAAACTGTTCTCAGTATTTAAGGAAGCTGACAAATACAAACAAGAAATCATACCACCTAATAAACATGAAGAAGAAGAAGAAGATGAAGAAACAACAAAAGCTATAAAACAAATGAAATCTAAACTAAAAATAGAACAGCAACGAACCATGATAAAACGATGGCAAGAAAAGCCCCTTCA
The DNA here is from genome assembly GCF_006345805.1 of Octopus sinensis. NCBI lineage: Eukaryota > Metazoa > Mollusca > Cephalopoda > Octopoda > Octopodidae > Octopus > Octopus sinensis. The sequence goes on from NC_042998.1 coordinate 33,451,638, forward strand.
TGGTAAATACTGGATTAAACTAAACGCAAAAGAAATAGACAAAGAAAAATCCCAGCAATGGTTGAGAAGCTCAGGACTCAAAGCAGAAACAGAGGGATTTTTAATTGCAGCACAAGACCAAAGCCTCCCCACCAGAAATTTCCAAAAACATGTAATGAAAAGAAATATTACAAGTAACTGCAGAATATGTGGAGATGGACAAGAAACAATAAATCATATTATCTCTAGCTGCCCAGTCTTGGCTAAGAAGGAATATATTCACAGACATGACAGAGTTGGAACCTACATACATTGGAAGCTATGCCAACATTATGGAATAACAACAGAAAAAAGATGGTATAGGCACACACCAGAAAAGGTCACAGAAAACGAGAAAGCAACCATACTCTGGGATATGCCGATACACACAGATAGAGAAATTAAGGCCAAGAGACCAGATATAGTTGTCAGAGATCATGAAGGAAAAAAATGCTTTCTAATTGATGTATCAATACCGGCTGATGACAACGTGTCTCTAAAAGAAATGAAGAAACTCTCAAAATACAAAGACCTGGAAATAGAGGTAACTAGAATGTGGAATCTGAAAACAGAAACAATTCCTATCATAGTAGGTGCATTAGGCATGATAAATAAATATTCAGACAAATACATAACAAGAACACCAGGACTTACAAACACATATAACATACAGAAAATTGCACTACTAGGCACTGCACACATCCTACGCAGAACACTTTCCATACAATAACCATCAGAGCATCACAACAAATCACAGCACATACCCAAGGCACACCGAGCTGTGCTCGGTAGTGAAGTGAAAGCACGCAATAAAAATAAAACTACTGAATAATAATAATAATAATTAATATAATAATAATAATAATAATAATAATAATAATAATAATAATAATAATAATAATAATAATCCTTTCTATTAAAAGCATAAGGCCTGATATTTTGGGGGAGGGGAAGGTCGATTACATTGACCCCAGCGTTTCACTGGTCCCTAATTTGTCGACCACGAAAGGATGAAAGTCAAAGTCAACCTGATGTATCTTTAAGAAAATATCGGCGATGATTATCCAGTCCTCCTGATACAAAAAGATTTCCATTTAGGAACAAGCGAGGAATGCTTTTTAATTCAAGACCACCAACTGCACCAAAGGTAAATACGATCCGTATTGTCGTTCTTCGAATTCCATGTGTCTATGCCAAGTGCTACCATCCGTCGTTGTCATTTTCACAAGTCTCACTCACTTTCCAATAACTTCACTTGAGGAAGCGTTTCCCTCCCTACTCTCACTTCTCTTAAGTGAAACTCGAAAAAGTTGAAGAGTGTTGGGCCCATGAGGGAAGAGTCTATCTTCAAATCGTTCAACCTTGCCTCCCACACAACCTCATTCTCCATAACTACCAGACTGAGAAAAACCCCTTCCCTGCTCGAATAAAAGAAGGGCAGCCAAGCTGATATCTGGAGTCTGTCCACCCGCAACAGCAAGTGTTCAGCATAAGTCTGCAAGACATCAATATCCGAACACTGCCTGGTTGCGTGTAGAATGGTTTCCTTCCTTGATACACATCTCCGAGTGGCACGACTAACGACAATTTCATGAGTTTAGAAGTTATCTCGAACTGGTAGCACCTCTTGGCAGCACCGCCAGGCCAACGGCTTCTATGTAGAAGTGATTTATATTAGCCTCCCACTCGAATGTCCTCGGGAATAGACTAGCTGTTTGGTTCTTGTCGATTACCATGTCATCTCTGAGAACGTGGTCGCTCTCCTCCGCCACCAATCCTCAATACCTAGGGGCTAAACACAGAGTGTACAAAGGACACACAAACGGATTAAGTCGATTATATTGACCCCAGTACGCAACTGGTAATCAATTTATCGACCCCCGAAAGGATGAAAGGCAAATTCGACCTCGGCGGAATTTGAACTCAGAACGTAACGGCAGACGAAATACGGCTACGCATTTCGCCCGGCGAGCTAACGTTTCTGCCATCTCGTCGCCTTAATACCATTTATTGGTTGTGGGAAGCTCCGTGCACCTTTCCGATGATGATCATTATGATTCCGTTACACGAATCCATGTTTGTTTTTCAAAAACGTGCAAATTTTTCAAATATGAAATTTAAAAAGAGACAATTCCGTCAATTCAGGAAAATTGGGCAAGACAGGTAGCTGACAAAACGGAAGAGACACGATTTCTCTGTCAAAATGACATGAGTTCGACAAAAATGTATCCCTATTTAGATAAAATGAGCGAAAATTGCCGAGATTTTACAGACCCCGAAATCAAACGTGTTTTTTTTTTTTGTTAATATTCAACAAAGATTCCTCTGGAATTGACATTGCTTTTCATTCTTTTGAGATCGATAAAATAAGTTCTAATTAAACAATGGGGTCAATATAATCAGCTTGGCCTCTTGACCGAAATTGCTGGCATTGTGCCAAAATTTGAAACCAATATTCAACAACAATAACAACAACAATAACAATGTTATTTTTTATTATGGCCTACAGGCCTTTTCATACATATAATAAGACCGTTACAGACAGGGGTTACGAAACATGTGGGGTTGGAATGAACAAAGTTATATAAAAGTGAAGTGGGGTGGGTGGGTGGAGAGACATTATACAGTCTATTACAAAGACGTGTTAAAAATTTAATATAAATTAAAAGCATAAATTATAATAAATAATTATATAAAAGCACCGGTATGAGAATGCTATTTAAAAAGCTTTTGTGAGATTCACACCTTTACGAGAAAGTATAAATTATAATTTCAATAGGAAATTTAGATCTCTTATATATAGCCCTAATATCTTGTTATTCTTTAAAAGCAGCAGCATATTTGGAGATACAAGAGCACCGTTATTCAAAGAAACCAACCAAGTAACGTCAGGAATGTTTCGAGTGGAATGCTGTAATATTTTAATCCTTACAATTTATATATTTTAAATATTTTAAATATTAACAATAAACAAACGTATGTCTCGATTTAAATTTAGCATATTTTACTAGGCAAATTGTGGAAAAAATATATTATTTTAAATATATTTAAATAATTTAGTAATTTATAACATTTTGCAGTTGAAACCAGTTAAGTTTGAACTGTGTATGATATGTTGAATGAGATATGTTCTGTTATTTTTAATGTTCTTGAAAAATAATATCTATGAATATACTTCAGATTAATATAATCCAATATTTAGATATCCATTCTTGAATGAGGGTGATATTTGTGTTTGGTAGAAAAGAAAATATAACGGGGTTGTTCAATTAATTATAATAATACTGATAGCGACGAAGCAGCTTTCTATATCTGCAAATAACTATGAAATCTCTTTTATATCTTTTTAATGTGTTTCCAGGATGGCGTAGTTTGTAGGACATGACAGAACGAGGTGTCTCAAACATTTTGTTTACACCAGTAGTACGAAGCAAAATTTGTAGTTTACAGAGTATTGAGACATTTTCATATTGTAAATCATTTAATTGATATCTCATTTCTAAATTATCTTCATCTGAATACATTTGTTCCAGGAATACTGCTACCTTTGAAAATGCCACAAAAGCTTTTCTATACAAAGCTCTTTTATTCTGTAAAAGAAATATTTATGCGTTATACATTACGCGTAAAGAAAGGATTATACTTGCATAAATTCACAATTTAAGATGCATTTTACGATGCAATGTAAGATAAGGTTATTTAGCATTTTGTGATTTTTAATGAAGTCATTATTAAATGATAAGAAATTAATTAGTCATTTAGCAGTTGGCGTATCGTTCGTGCACTTCATCTCCAATAAATGCAACTATTGAACCAAATCAACCCCATTTTTATTTTCCTCCATGCTGTACGGACGGGAACATTTGAACTAAGAACTATAAGCGAATAACAGTCAAGGAGCGTGACGTAGTGGTCAGAGTATTTGCGCACGGCCGCAGGCCGTGGGTTCAATTCCCGGCAGTGTGTTATATCCTTGAATAAGACACTTTAGTTGCTCCAGTCCACTCAGCTGGCAAAAATGAGTAGTAGCAGTAATTCAAAGGGCCAATTTTGTCACACTGTGCCACGTTTCTGCCAGCTCGCCGTCTTTTAGGGTTTCCTTTGATCAGATCAACTGGAACCCTCATCGTTGTAATCGACGGAGTGCCAGTTTAAAGTAATAACACCGATGAATTTATGCAGACATTTCAAACGGTGACCTGTACTTGCTTAAGGTATTTATTTCCGAGTCGCTATGCAAGTCGCTTAGCCTGCTAGAAATTCCACTCTACTGACCCAAAAAAGGAAGGACACTCGAGAAAATCTAATGCAAGACACACAAAAGACTTGGTAGTCACAGTTGGAACACATTTGGTTATAGTTTTGCTCAATCAGTAATCTTCTAGAGTTAAACAACTACTTATTAAGAACTGAGTACTTGGAGACTATGAAATAGGTGTATTGGCTACGCCACACACCACAGTGCCTTTAATGAAATGCTTATCAGGTACACTTCTGCAGAAGATTTCTTCTTATGAATGAATCACCTTTAAATAAAAATATTCACGAATATATGAGCGAAATAGGGACGAACACGTATTGATGTAACAAATTTAGTTTTGTTTTTACACCAGGTCATTTCTTTGATTACAACATTCAAAATGATAAATTAAATTCACCACGCAAGTAAACGAGACAGTCACTATGCTGGGAGACAACAGTGATGGAACTTATCTGCTATAATTAAGTCGACTGTAAACACTAATGGTTATACTTTTCATAGGGGCAGGTGTGGCCGTGTGGTAAGAAGCTTGCTTCTTAACCGCATGGTTATGGGTTCAGTCCCACTGTGTGGGATCAAGTGTCTTCTGCTATAGCTTCGAATCAACCAAACCCTTGTGAGTGGATTTCGTAAACGGAATGTATGTATGTATGTATATATGTATGTATGTATGTATGTATGTAAGTATGTATGTATGTTTGTATGTATTTATGTATGTGTGTGTATGTGTGTTTGTGTGTGTGTGTGTCTGTGTGTGTTCCCACCAGCGCTTGACAACCGGTGGTGATGTGTTTACGTCCCCATAACATAGCGGTTCGGCAAAAAACACCGATAGAATAAGTACTAGGGTTCAAAATGTAAGTCCTAGGGTCGACTAAAACATTTCAAGGTGCTCCAGCATGGCTGCAGTCAAATGATTGAAACAAGTAAAAAAATAAAAGATAAGCTAAGAGAAAGCAACCAGCAACAAGATATTCTTCAATTGTTTTAATCATAACGCGGCGAGGAGCTGGCAGAAACGTTAGCACGCCGGGCGAAATGCTTAGCAGTATTTCGTCTGTTTTTTACGTTCTAAGTTCAAATTACGCCGATGAGGACTTTGTCTTTCATACTTTCGGGGTCGATAAATTAAGTATCAGTTGCATACTGGGTCGCTCTAATCGACTGCCTCCTCCCCAAAAATTTCGGGCCTTGTGTCTAGAGTAGAAAAGAATATTTAAGAGTCGCTAGCTGGCAGAAACGTTAGCACGCCGGGCGAAATGCTTAGCGGTATTTCGTCTGCCGTTAAGTTCTGAGTTCAAATCCGCCGTGGTCGACTTTGCCTTTCATCCTTTCGGGGTCGATTAAATAAGTACTAGTTTCGCACTGGGGTCGATGTAATCGATTTAATCCGTGTGACTGTCCCCTCTGTGTTTAGCCCCTTGTGGGTAGTAAAGAAACAGGTATTTCATCTGTCGCTAAGTTCTGAGTTCAAATCCACCAAGGTCGACTTTGCCTTTATCCTTTCGGGGTCAATTAAATAAGTACTAGTTTCACACTGGGGTCGGTATAACCGACATAATCCCTTTGCCTGTCCTTGTTTGTCCTCTCTGTGTTTAGCCCCCTGTGGGTGATAAAGAAATTTAAAAATTGTTCTAATTCTAAAAGGAACAGGTACTGAGGTTTCTGATTTAAAGAAAACAGTTAAAAGAGAGTTACCTGTGTGCTGTACTGACCGCTTGGTATCTTGGGAAAACCGGGAAGAGTTTTCTTTTCAAGATATACAACTATTTCTGCATCATTAAATCTATGGGCCTATAAAATATATAAAACCAAATATTAGGGAGTGCGTTAAAAAGAAAATTAGGGTGAAACAAAATTGGTGAATTTCTGTTTACATTCATGCATGCATTCTCCGTGGTCAATGAAAGTTATACTGGAACCGATGATGAATAGTCTAAATATATTGGAATGTTATTACCTGTCGGAATATACTTGATGAACGTTCGAACTGGGGAAAAAGATACTCACTACGTTTTGTCACGCAGAATATATCCTGTTTGTTGACAAATGGTGTATACACACTTAGGTCAGCTCGCAGCACCACTTACCTAGACTTTGAGTCTAAGTAGGTGGCACTGCGAGCTGATCATTTGTCAACAAGTGAGATATATACTCCGTGAGAAAATAGAGTGAGTGGCTTGTTTCCCAGTTCGAACGTGTATCAAGCATATTCGGGCTGATAACATTGCATTTTCAATTATCACTACCTAGTGCTCACCCCTGCGTATCCATAATATAAATATATTGGGTTCAAATTTTGGCACAATGCCCTTGGCACCTTGGGCAAAGTGTCTTCTACTATAGCCTCGGGCCGATCAAAGCCTTGTGAGAGGATTTGTTAAACGGAAACTGAAAGAAGCCCGTCGTATATATATGTATATATATATATATATATATATATATATATAGCAATGAAAAATTGTATAAATGCAGAATGCTCGATTGAAAGAAAATTCTAATGAATTGAGAAAATGAAAAAATATAGAAATATATATTTATTCAAACCGGTTTTCGTCATAGTTTGACTTATCAAGAATAGTTAGGTGAAAAGGTTTTTTTTTAAATGAGAAAGGGGAAAAAAAGTTTCATTGTTTTTTGCAAAAGAATAATAGTAGTAAATATGTATAAAAATTAAAAAATAAGTACTCCGATACATTGTGAGTTCGTTGTGTATCTTGAGTTTAATAATTGTCCATGAAAAAATTACCTTGAGGTATTAGGATCCAATGGGATATAGGCCATGTGTTGTTTGGTTTAATTTAGGATGTTGGCAAAACAGGAAATAGTAGTAATTGTGGTTCTTCAGTTCCTGTGTTGTGAATAAGGGGAGACAACTCTTTTGAGTTCTTAAATAAAAGCTGCTGATAAACCCCAAATTATAAAATTGTCATTTTAGCTTCATTTGCATTATCTTTTTTATATAATTGTTTGTTAATTTAACTTTCAGATTTTAACACTTTATTTATATTATTTTCTAATTATATAAATTTGCATAGACAATTGCATTTCAGATTATTATATCATAAATAATAAAGATGATGGTAATAACAACAATAGTAAAAATGATATTTAAAGAGTATAAGGTTTTGCTTGAAGTGATGAATCTATGGTATCCTTATATATTTGTGTGAGTCCATCCATAAAGAATGAGGTAGAAAAGGGAAGTTTGATCAACGAGGAATTTGTATGTTAAGTTGTGTTTGGAATTTTTCAATAAAGAGATTCTCCTTGTTAATTCTCTCCTGTGTGGTGATGCCGTCTTTACATTGGTAGAAGGGGAATATATAGAATTTGGGGTTTAAGTCTTTCGCGCATGAGTCTATGTGGCCACTCAGTGGAATTTGTCGGTATTCCGGGAGATTTATTTGTTCTTTATGCACCGCTACTCGTTTACGTAACGGGAGACTCGTTTGTCCAACATAATTATGTTGGCAACCAGCGCATGTGAGAACGTAGATAAGGTTCTCAGAGGAACAGGAGAAGTTAGTCTTGATTTTAAACTTCGTACCTTGTTTGAAGGTAAATTCAGAACCTTCAAGTAGGAGGAGGCATGTCCCACAGTTTGGGCGTACACATTTTTTTACTGCTGGGGGTGGATGTGGTGTGTGAAGTTTGGCATGAAAGTTTGGCATGAAAGTTTGTAATGAAAACATTACACTGAAAACTACCCAACCTAACACTACACACAACCTCAAAATACATCCATACATTTCCACCCACAACCCCAAAAATATCGAAGCATACACCACAATCATACAAAACCTCAGTCTACTGTCAACATACCCCAAAATGAAAAACATTATAAATACACACAAAATCCTCAAATGTAAGAGGCAACACAAATCTTTAAAAAAACTCTTGACAAATGCCAAACTTCACACACCACATCCACCCCCAGCAGTAAAAAAATGTGCACGCCCAAACTGTGGGACATGCCCCTCCTACTTGAAGGTTCTGAATTTACCTTCAAACAAGGTACGAAGTTTAAAATCAAGACTAACTACTCCTGTTCCTCTGAGAACCTTATCTACGTTCTCACATGCGCTGGTTGCCAACATAATTATGTTGGACAAACGAGTCTCCCGTTACGTAAACGAGTAGCGGTGCATAAAGAACAAATAAATCTCCCGGAATACCGACAAATTCCACTGAGTGGCCACATAGACTCATGCGCGAAAGACTTAAACCCCAAATTCTATATATTCCCCTTCTACCAATGTAAAGACGGCATCACCACACAGGAGAGAATTAACAAGGAGAATCTCTTTATTGAAAAATTCCAAACACAACTTAACATACAAACTCCTCGTTGATCAAACTTCCCTTATCTACCTCATTCTTCATGGATGGACTCACACAAATATATAAGGATACCATAGATTCATCACTTCAAGCAAAACCTTATACTCTTTAAATATCATTTTTACTATTGTTGTTATTACCATCATCTTTATTATTTATGATATAATAATCTGAAATGCAATTGTCTATGCAAATTTATATAATTAGAAAATAATATAAATAAAGTGTTAAAATCTGAAAATTAAATTAACAAACAATTATATAAAAAAGATAATGCAAATGAAGCTAAAATGACAATTTTATAATTTGGGGTTTATCAGCAGCTTTTATTTAAGAACTCAAAAGAGTTGTCTCCCCTTATTTGCAACACAGGAACTGAAGAACCACAATTACTACTATTTCCTGTTTTGCCAACATCCTAAATTAAACCAAACAACACATGGCCTTAATCCCATTGGATCCTAATACCTCAAGGTAATTTTTTCATGAACAATTATTAAACTCAAGATACACAACGAACTCACAATGTATCGGAGTACTTATTTTTTAATTTTTATACATATTTACTACTATTAATTTTTATACATATTTACTACTATTATTCTTTTGCAAAAAACAATGAAACTTTTTTTCCCCTTTCTCATTTTTAAAAAAACCTTTTCACCTAACTATTCTTGATAAGTCAAACTATGACTAAAACCGGTTTGAATAAATATATATTTCTATATTTTTTCATTTTCTCAATTCATTAGAATTTTCTTTCAATCGAGCATTCTGCATTTATACAATTTTTCATTGCTTATCATTTCTCCACGTGCGGTCAACACAACCTCACCATTTATTGATCTATATATATATATATATATATATATACAAAATGAGAAAATGGAGAAATATATCTAAATCAATCATCAACTATCAGATAATGCCGAATCATATATTTTATTAAAACACTACACAATAGCAATGAGATTAGACATTAATACAGTACAATAATTACAATCAATATGGTGAGATATAACTAAATAAACATAACAAGATATAAAAATACATTTACATTATAACATTATAACAGCTGTTTCGGCCATGAAGATAGGTATGTCTCATTTAACCTATTAGCCATATAATGCAGGTATAAATGAGACATTAACAAGAATATCTCACGGCCTCTTCGGAGATTCTAATGCAAGTATGAGTACAAACCCTAAAATAATTTACATATAAATATAAATATGAGTGCATACATACTCATATTCTTACATATATATATATACACAATAATACAATATAAACAATATACATCAATATACATCAACAAACACAATAATGTTCCATATTAAACGCCACAGCTCCTCAACCAACATCAAGAAACCACAACAGACACACTCACACTCAATGCAGGCATATATATTAGACAGTTCAATATATTAAAATGTGTCACTTCACAAAAAGCCAATAAAGTTAGTACCACCACCATAGTACCATCCAAGGCAAGTGGATATCTGCATATATATGCAATCAGTTAAATTCCTCTGTTTGCATCGTATTAATTTTCACAGATGCATTCGATTGGCCTATACTTTTAAATTTGAATTACAATAGATATGTTATCCCATGGAGGCACTTATGGAACCAATGAGGGAATTACTGCGTGACCGCTCGACCTGCTAGAAATAAGAACCAAATCTTCCTCAAATCACAATCCATCGATTAAATAAACGGCATATTGTTATAATGAGATCCTAGGTTCCCTATACATAGAGAAAAGACGAGATGGTCAAGGCCTGATAAAAAAACATGGGAACAAACCCTTTCTCCTGAACAATCGAATAAAATGAAAACAAGAAAGAAAGCAATCGCAAAAATTAAATAAAGATTAGAAAACACTTAATCATACCTTTCAACAGTTCGAATGCCATTCTTGTATTCTATCTTCAAAAGTTGTGTATCAGTGATGAGAATAATAAAGTTTTCAGATAAGTTATCTCTGTAGTTACAACACTTGTTAGTGTGTACTCGAGTCGTGAGCCTTACGTTCAACTGCTTCATCCTTACAAATTCCCCCATATATATACCAACTCAAGATGTGAAATTCATATTAAACACATGACACAAACGAAAGTAAATTTTCATCAAAATACCTTTTCGGAAGACAATATAATGATGGCTGATGATGTCATTACGGAAACTGAAAGAACAATTTCCGGCCACATCCGCCACAAGGGGAAAGATGCAAACAACTTTCAGTTCTCGATGACAGACTTACTCTTTTACTTGCTTCAGTCATTTGACAGCGGCCATGCTGGAGCACTGTCTTTATAGTCGAGTAAATCGACCCCAGGGCCTATTCTTTGTAAGCCTAGTACTTATTCTATCGGATCTCTTTTGCCGAACTGTTAAGTTACGGGGACGTAAACACAGACACACAAACACACATACACAATATATATGTATGTATGTTACGGGGATGTAAACACACCAGCATCGGTTTTCAAGCGATGTTGGGGGTGACACAAACACACACACACCCAAACATATACACACACATACATATATATATACATATACGACGGGCTTCTTCCAGTTTCCTTCTACCAAATTCACTCACAAGGATTTGGTCGGCCCGAAGCTATATTAGAAGACTTTTTCCCAAGGTGCCACGCAGTGGGACTGAACCCGGGACTATGTGGTTGGTAAGCAAACTACTTTATTGCATAAAATTTGTCATCATAGACACAAAGAGTGTGCAGCTTTGCGGGCCGGACAAACACATTAATGAATGAAAATGAAATATAACGAATAAGTGAGAGACGAAACCCAACACCCGCCGATTGGATTTTTCTCGAAAAACATATTTTCCTCTTTTTAAAAATCAATATGAGGTTTCAAACCCCTTACAAGAAGGAGGCACTAAAACCTCTTACTTAACATGTTTTTTTTTAAACACACAATTGAGGTTATAAACCACTACAAATAATACAATAAGATGAGGTTTCAAACCCTATAACGAGGGTCTTTCACCTCCTACTCTTCGATATATCCATCGATATATTCATCATTATCTTCAATGCCGCTTGAGTTCCTGTATCCCGCCATTTCCCATGCCTCACTCGTGTAGGACATATAAGTCGTGTAAGGGCCACCCGGCCATATGTGACACTCCTCCCCAAATCCTTTAAGCCTTTCCCACAAGGGAAACCTTATGACCGCAGCTATCTGCGGAGGCCATTCAGAATCCCGTGTGAAGGGCATATTTACTGTCTCTTTATGTTCTTCTACTATTTTTCCACCTCCCCGCCCTTATAGAAAAAGATAATTAATTGATCATCTTTAAGGGTGGGGTGGTTTCTTTCACCGTGGGTGGCACAACTTCGGGACATACAGACGGTACATCATCTCCTCGCTGAGATGACCCGTTCTTCTTCCTTCTTTTTTTCTTTTCTTCCTGACTTCGGCAGAGTGGAGCTCTTCCGCTTTGTCCGGAGACTCTCCCCCGCTTCCCGAAACCTTAGGTTCCTTCGGCGGGCAACTATTGTTGCCCTCCTACTTCCTTTTTAATCGTTCTTGAGTTAAGGAGGCTGAAGCCTCCTCAACCACATCTAC
>NC_042998.1:33468863-33491363 GCF_006345805.1 Octopus sinensis
GTCATCACCATTGTTATTATTCAACATCTGGTAGTTTCAAGTAACATTTTATTGCATCACTTGCTTCACTTTCCTGTTGGTGAGGTGTGTGCAGTATTTCTTTTTTTTTTTTTGATGGGGAGAGTATTTTTGATGTGTGTGTGTGTAATGATGATGAGGATGATGAGGATGATGATGATGATGATGAAATAATAATAATAATAATAATAATAATAATAATAATAATAATAATAATAATAATAATAATAATAATAATAATAATAATAATCCTTTCTATTAAAAGCATAAGGCCTGATATTTTGGGGGAGGGGAAAGGTCGATTACATTGACCCCAGCGTTTCACTGGTCCTTAATTTGTCGACCACGAAAGGATGAAAGTCAAAGTCAACCTGATGTATCTTTAAGAAAATATCGGCGATGATTATCCAGTCCTCCTGATACAAAAAGATTTCCATTTAGGAACAAGCGAGGAATGCTTTTTAATTCAAGACCACCAACTGCACCAAAGGTAAATACGATCCGTATTGTCGTTCTTCGAATTCCATGTGTCTATGCCAAGTGCTACCATCCGTCGTTGTCATTTTCACAAGTCTCACTCACTTTCCAATAACTTCACTTGAGGAAGCGTTTCCCTCCCTACTCTCACTTCTCTTAAGTGAAACTCGAAAAAGTTGAAGAGTGTTGGGCCCATGAGGGAAGAGTCTATCTTCAAATCGTTCAACCTTGCCTCCCACACAACCTCATTCTCCATAACTTCCAGACTGAGAAAAACCCTTCCCTGCTCGAATAAAAGAAGGGCAGCCAAGCTGATATCTGGAGTCTGTCCACCCGCAACAGCAAGTGTTCAGCATAAGTCTGCAAGACATCAATATCCGAACACTGCCTGGTTGCGTGTAGAATGGTTTCCTTCCTTGATACACATCTCCAAGTGGCACGACTACCGACAATTTCATGAGTTTAGAAGTTATCTCGAACTGGTAGCACCTCTTGGCAGCACCGCCAGGCCAACGGCTTCTATGTAGAAATGATTTATATTAGCCTCCCACTCGAATGTCCTCGGGAATAGACTAGCTGTTTGGTTCTTGTCGATTACCATGTCATCTCTGAGAACGTGGTCGCTCTCCTCCGCCACCAATCCTCAATACCTAGGGGCTAAACACAGAGTGTACAAAGGACACACAAACGGATTAAGTCGGTTATATTGACCCCAGTACGCAACTGGTAATCAATTTATCGACCCCCGAAAGGATGAAAGGCAAATTCGACCTCGGCGGAATTTGAACTCAGAACGTAACGGCAGACGAAATACGGCTACGCATTTCGCCCGGCGAGCTAACGTTTCTGCCATCTCGTCGCCTTAATACCATTTATTGGTTGGTGAGAAGCTCCGTGCACCTTTCCGATGATGAACATTATGATTCCGTTACACGAATCCATGTTTGTTTTTCAAAAACGTGCAAATTTTTCAAATGTAAAGTTTAAAAAGAGACAATTCCGTCAATTCAGGAAAATTGGGCAAGACAGGTAGCTGACAAAACGGAAGAGACACGATTTCTCTGTCAAAATGACATAAGTTCGACAAAAATGTATCCCTATTTAGATAAAATGAGCGAAAATTGCCGAGATTTTACAGACCCCGAAATCAAACGTGTTTTTTTTTTTGTTAATATTCAACAAAGATTCCTCCAGAATCGACATTGCCTTTCATTCTTTTGAGATCGATAAAATAAGTTCTAATTAAACAATGGGGTCAATATAATCGGCTTGGCCCCTTGACCGGTATTGCTGGCCTTGTGCCAAAATTTGAAACCAATATTCAATAACAATAACAACAACAATAACAATGTTATTTTTTATTATGGCCTACAGGCCTTTTCATACATACAATAAAACCGTTACAGACAGGGGTTACGAAACATGTGGGGTTGGAATAAACAAGGTTATATAAAAATGAAGTGGGGTGGGTGGATGGGTGGAGAGACATTATACAGTCTATTACAAAGACGTGTTAAAAATTTAATATAAATTAAAAGCATAACTTATAATAAATAATTATATAAAAGCACCGGTATGAGAATGCTATTTAAAAAGCTTTTGTGAGATTCACACCTTTACGAGAAAGTATAAATTATAAATATTCAATAGGAAATTTAGATCTCTTATATATTGCCCTAATATCTTGTTATTCTTTAAAAGCAGCAGCATATTTGGAGATATACGAGCACCGTTATTCAAAGAAACCAACCAAGTAACGTCAGGAATGTTTCGAGTGGAATGCTGTAAGATTTTAATCCTTACAATTTATATATTTTATATATTTTAAATATTTTAAATATTAACAATAAACAGACGTATGTCTCGATTTAAATTTTTGATATGAAATATGGAAATTTAGCATATTTTGCTAGGCAAATTGTGGAAAAAATATATAATTTTAAATACATTTAAATAATTTAGTAATTTATAAAATTTTGTAGTTGAAACCAGTTAAGTTTGAACTGTGTATGATATGTTGAATGAGATATGTTCTGTTATTTTTAATGTTCTTGAAAAATAATATCTATGAATATACTTCAGATTAATATAATCCAATATTTAGATATCCATTCTTGAATGAGGGTGATATTTGTGTTTGGTGAAAAAGAAAATATAACGGGGTTGTTCAATTAATTATAATAATACTGATAGCGACGAAGCAGCTTTCTATATCTGCAAATAACTATGAAATCTCTTTTATATCTTTTAAATGTGTTTCCAGGATGGCGTAGTTTGTAGGACATGACAGAACGAGGTGTCTCAAACATTTTGTTTACACCAGTAGTACGAAGCAAAATTTGTAGTTTACAGAGTATTGAGAAATTTTGATATTGTAAATCATTTAATTGATATCTCATTTCTAAATTATCTTCATCTGAATACATTTGTTCCAGGAATACTGCTACCTTTGAAAATGCCACAAAAGCTCTTCTATACAAAGCTCTTTTATTCTGTAAAAGAAATATTTTTGCGTTATACATTACGCGTAAAGAAAGGATTATACTTGCATAAATTCACAATTTAAGATGCATTTTACGATGCAATGTAAAATAAAGTTATTTAGCATTTTGTGATTTTTAATGAAGTCATTATTAAATGATAAGAAATTCATTAGTCACTTAGCAGTTGGCGTATCGTTCGTGCACTTCATCTCCAATAAATGCAACTATTGAACCAAATCAACCCCATTTTTATTTTCCTCCATGTTGTACGGACGGGAACATTTGAACTAAGAACTATAAGCGAATAACAGTCAAGGAGCGTGACGTAGTGGATAGGGTACTTGCGCACGGCCGCAGGCATGGGTTCAATTCCCGGCAGTGTGTTATATCCTTGAATAAGACAATTTAGTTGCTCCAGTCCACTCAGCTGGCAAAAATGAGTAGTAGCAGTAATTCAAAGGGCCAGTTTTGTCACACTGTGCCACGTTTCTGCCAGCTCGCCGTCTTTTAGGGTTTCCTTTGATCAGATCAACTGGAACCCTCGTCGTCGTAATCGACGGAGTGCCAGTTTAAAGTAATAACATCGATGAATTTATGCAGACATTTCAAACGGTGACCTGTACTTGCTTAAGGTATTTATTTCCGAGTCGCTATGCAAGTCGCTTAGCCTGCTAGAAATTCCACTCTACTGACCCAAAAAAGGAAGGACACTCGAGAAAATCTAATGCAAGACACACAAAAGACTTGGTAGTCACAGTTGGAACACATTTGGTTATAGTTTTGCTCAATCAGTAATCTTCTAGAGTTAAACAACTACTTATTGAGAACTGAGCACTTGGAGACTATGAAATAGGTGTATTGGCTACGCCACACACCACAGTGCCTTTAATGAAATGCTTATCAGGTACACTTCTGCAGAAGATTTCTTCTTATGAATGAATCACCTTTAAATAAAAATATTCACGAATATATGAGCGAAATAGGGACGAACACGTATTGATGTAACAAATTTAGTTTTGTTTTTACACCAGGTCATTTCTTTGATTACAACATTCAAAATGATAAATTAAATTCCCCACGCAAGTAAACGAGACAGTCACTATGCTGGGAGACAACAGTGATGGAACTTATCTGCTATAATTAAGTCGACTGTAAACACTAATGGTTATACTTTTCATAGGGGCAGGTGTGGCCGTGTGGTAAGAAGCTTGCTTCTTAACCACATGGTTATGGGTTCAGTCCCACTGTGTGGGATCAAGTGTCTTCTGCTATAGCTTCGAATCAACCAAACCCTTGTGAGTGGATTTCGTAAACGGTATGTATGTATGTATGTATGTATGTATGTATGTATGTATGTATGTATGTATGTATGTTTGTATGTAATTATGTATGTGTGTATGTGTGTGTGTGTGTGTGTGTGTGTCTGTGTGTCTGTGTGTCTGTGTGTGTTCCCACCAGCGCTTGACAACCGTGGTGATGTGTTTACGTCCCCATAACATAGCGGTTCGGCAAAAAACACCGATGGAATAAGTCCTAGGGTTCAAAAAGTAAGTCCTAGGGTCGACTAAAACATTTCAAGGTGCTCCAGCATGGCTGCAGTCAAATGATTGAAACAAGTAAAAGAATAAAAGATAAGCTAAGAGAGAGCAACTAGCAACAAGATATTCTTCAATTGTTTTAATCATAACGCGGCGAGGAGCTGGCAGAAACGTTAGCACGCCGGGCGAAATGTTTAGCAGTATTTCCTCTGTTTTTACGTTCTAAGTTCAAATTCCGCCGATGAGGACTTTGTCTTTCATACTTTCGGGGTCGATAAATTAAGTATCAGTTGCATACTGGGTCGCTCTAATCGACTGGCCTCCTCCCCAAAACTTTCGGGCCTTGTGTCTAGAGTAGAAAAGAATATTTAAGAGTCGCGGGCATTCAGAAATGTTAGCACGCCGGGCGAAATGCTTAGCGGTATTTCGTCTGCCGTTAAGTTCTGAGTTCAAATCCGCCGTGGTCGACTTTGCCTTTCATCCTTTCGGGGTCGATTAAATATGTACTAGTTTCGCACTGGGGTCGATGTAATCGATTTAATCTGTGTGTCTGTCATTGTTTGTCCCCTCTGTGTTTAGCCCCTTGTGGGTAGTAAAGAAACAGGTATTTCATCTGCCGTTAAGTTCTGAGTTCAAATCCACCAAGGTCGACTTTGCCTTTATCCTTTCAGGGTCGATTAAATAAGTACTAGTTTCACACTGGGGTCGGTATAACCGACTTAATCCCTTTGCCTGTCCTTGTTTGTCCTCTCTGTGTTTAGCCCCCTGTGGGTGATAAAGAAATTTAAAAAATTGTTCTAATTCTAAAAGGAACAGGTACTGAGATTTCTGATTTAAAGAAAACAGTTAAAAGAGAGTTACCTGTGTGCTGTACTGACCGCTTGGTATCTTGGGAAAACCGGGAAGAGTTTGCTTTTCAAGATATGAAACTATTTCTGCATTATTAAATCTATAGGTCTATAAAATATATAAAACCAAATATTAGGGAGTGCGTTAAAAAGAAAATTAGGGTGAAACAAAATTGGTGAATTTCTGTTTACATTCATGCATGCATAGTCCGTGGTCAATGAAAGTTATACTGGAACCGATGATGAATAGTCTAAATATATTGGAATGTTATTACCTGTCGGAATATACATGATGCACGTTCGAACTGGGGAAAAAGATACTCACTACGTTTTGTCACGCAGAATATATCCTGTTTGTTGACAAATGGTGTATACACACTTAGGTCAGCTCGCAGCACCACTTACCTAGACTTTGAGTCTAAGTAGGTGGCACTGCGAGCTGATCATTTGTCAACAAGTGAGATATATACTCCGTGAGAAAATAGAGTGAGTGGCTTGTTTCCCAGTTCGAACGTGTATCAAGCATATTCGGGCTGATAACATTGCATTTTCAATTATCACTACCTAGTCTTCACCCCTGCGTATCCATAATATAAATATATTGGGTTCAAATTTTGGCACAATGCCCTTGGCACCTTGGGCAAAGTGTCTTCTACTATAGCCTCGGGCCGACCAAAGCCTTGTGAGAGGATTTGGTAGACGGAAACTGAAAGAAGCCCGTCGTATATATATGTATATATATATATATAATATATATTAATATATATATATATATACATACATGCATACATACATACATACATACATACATACGTACATACATGCATATATATATATATATATATATATACACACACTTATATATATGTGTGTGTGTGTGTGTATGTATGTATGTATGTATATGTGTGTGTGTGTATATGTTTGTGTGTCTGTGTTTGTCCCACCAACATCGCTTGACAACCGATGCTGGTGTGTTTACGTTCCCGTAACTTAGCGGTTCGGCAAAAAGTGACCGATAGAATAAATACTAGGCTTACAAATAATGAGTCCTGGAGTCGATTTGCTCGACTAAAGGCGGTGTTCCAGCATGGCCTCAGTCACATGACTGAAACAAGTAAAAGAGTAAAAAAGTAAAGGCCAGCAATTTCAGAGCAGCCGAATATATCGAATATAGATGCCAGTCGAATACATCAAGCCCAGTGCACAACTGGTACTTATTTTATCAACCCCTAAAGGATGGGAGAGGAGGTAAGTCGTTCACATTTTAGTACTTGACTGGTACTTAATTTATCGACCACGAAAGGATGAAAGGCAAAGTCGACTTCGACGGAATTTGAACTCAGAACGTAGCGGCAGACGAAGTACCGCTAAGTATTTCGCCCGGCGTGCTAACGATTCGACCATCTCGCCTCCTGACGCAGCCAATTTAATAATACCTGGAACGGTTTCAAATGTTGGTGTAAGGCCATTAATTTTGGATGAGGGGATAAATCAATTAATCAACTCCGAAAGGATAAAAGGTAAAGTCGACCTCGGCGAAATTTGAACTCAGAATGTGAGGACGGGCGAAATGCTGCTAAGCATTTTGCTCGGCACGCTAATGATTCTGCCAGCTCGCCGTCTCAAATTCAAAAAATATTAGGGATGATTATATAAACAGTACCCACGAACAGTTATAAAGCAACATGTCTGGTTTAGCATGATGGATGGAAGCTAAACTACAGCAGCATTGGACAGACAACCCTACGAATGCTGATATTTGTAGTGAATGGTCTTTTATCAATCTGGCATTTAAGAAATATCAGTTTATGATTTGTATGTATTAAATGTACGATAAGGATTATTCTTCAACGAAATTTAAAGGCGACGAAGATAGATTGAAATAAGAAAAGTGTCAGTCAAAATAAACTTTCAGTAAATACAGATATACGTATATATATACATGCACGCGTATACATACATACATACATACATACATACATACATACATACATACATACATACATACATACATACATATAAAGAATATGTGGGGTTTAGTTCACGTGATCTAAACGAAGAGGTACGCTGAGTAAGTGTTATCGTTGGTCGTTCGTTATGTTCCAAGTTCACAGCTGATGGTGGATCTAGGGATCCGTATTAGAGTTCTATTAAACCAGGTATATATTATATAAAGAAGAAAAAGCAAAACCAAGGCAGAACGAGTATATGGAATCATTTAGAATAATTTAATTATGGTAAACCTTCTTCCCAAAAAAGGTTTGTAACATCTTCGTAAGAGATTTCATAACATTTAAAAACATTTTTTTAAAACCACTTTTTACATATATACGTAGATAGATAGATGACTAGACTGGTATATATGTATATACAATATATAAATGAATAGTGGCTGTGTGGATATATAAGAATAGTGTCAATGTGGATATATATGCATATATATACGACGAGCTTCTTTCAGTGTCCATCTCCCAAATCCACTCGCAAGGCTTAGGTCGGCCCGAGTCTATAGTAGAAGACACTTGCCCAAGGTGCCATGCAGTGGGACTGACCCCGGAACCATGTGTTGGAAAGCAAGCTTCTTACCACACAGCCACTCCTGCACCTATATATATATTATATATATATATATATATATATATATATATATATATATATATATATATATATATATCTATATATATATATATATATATAATATATATATATAATATATATATATATATATATATATATATATATATATATATATATATATATATATATATATATATATATATATATATATATATATATATATATATATATATATATATATATATATATATATATATATAAACTTAGATAAACTTAGATATGTTTCGACCAAAGATTGGTCCAGGCCATGTCTAAATTAATAGCACCACCTGATAGGATTATTCGAATTCTGTTTAAGTCAAGTTTTGTTTGAGTCAAGTTTTGTTCAAGTAGTGAGTTTTGTTCAAGTTGGATGAGTTGTATCCAATTATGGGTGGCTTATCTGTTATTCTTTGAAGGAATCTATCCAGACTCTGTTTAAAGTTGATGGGATCCTTTTCCTCTTTGATCTCCCTCTGGACAATGCTAAATAGGGCAGGGCCTGTTGAGGAAAAGAAATTATTTTGCAGTGTACATGTATGTTGTGATCTTGAATTGGGCAGGGGACGTATAGCCCGTGGTCCAAGTCTTGGATGAACCTTGAAGCTAATGTTTAGGTCGTTTGGGCAAAGTTGGCGGTATATTTTCCACATCGTACAAATGATGTACCGCTCACGGCGACGCTGGAGGGAGTAAAGTTTCAAGGCTTTAAGGCGATCCCAATAATCGAGAGCAGCCATGCCTTCAATTTGTTTAGTGAGTGCCCTCTGGGGTGACTCAATTCTGGAGATGTTTTGTCTTGTGTGAGGAGACCACAGTAGGCAGCAGTATTCAAGGTGTGGCCGTACAAAGGAGGAAAAAAGTGGTATGACGACACCTTGTTCTCTGGACCGGAAAGTTCTTAAGATCCAGGTACTCATCCTACGAGCTATATCGACCTTCTTGTTGATGTGTGCACTCCAACTGAGATCGTCATCAACAATTACACCCAGGTCTCTGATATTGTTAGAGGCTGTGAGCGGTTCCCCTGAAGGAAGAGAGTATGGTTGTTTTAGTGAGGAATTTCTTCCAAAATGCATCAGATCAAATTTTCCCTCATTCAGTTGCATTTTGTTTCTGTCTGCCCATTGAATCACAGCATATAGATCAGACTGGAGTTGAGTTCGGTCTGCTTCTTCATTGACGATTTGTTGGAGCTTAGTGTCATCATCAAATATTTTCACTTTGCAGTAATGTACGACACTGGAAAGGTCGTTTATGCAGTAGTGTTAGAAGCAGCTTGTTGATTTTGTGATGGTGGGTTCTAGCTTGCCAGAATGTGGTCAAATCTGCAGCTGCCTTGGGAGTAGTAATGGCAGATAGTTTTACGTGCATGTAGTAGTGGAGAGTTGTTTTTGTTGTAGCAGCATTGGAACTTGACTAGTGGTAGTATTAGAGTGTTGTTGTTGTTGTTTTTGTTGCTGTAGCGAAGGTGAAACTTGACTTGGTTCATCAGGTGCTGTTGTCAATGGAAGTAGGTCAGTTGATTGTTGCTATTGAAGTGGCCCCTGACCTGTTGGAATTTGGTCATTTGGTGTACTGGATTCGTTGGCAAGAATGGCTTTTAGTGTAGCCATGTGCGCGTGAAAAATAGGGAATATTTTTTCGTTAAATCCTCAGTTATTTTACTGTAAACATTAGCTTCGTTGTGATGGATGAACCAAGCGTTAATCATTGCAGTAATTTCATTTTCAACACAGCGGCGTTTTTGAAAATTATTGGCCATATTCAGTGGGGTAGTGTTGTGTAATATATATATGTATGTATGTGTATGCGTGTATATGTATATGTACACCAGTTATTGATGGCTTGATGTAAAATAGTGAATACACCGTTGAAAAGTTTGTGTCGATATACTCGGTAAATAGTGAATACACCGTTGGAAAGTATATATATATATATATATATATATATATATATATATATATTTCGCTTGTTTCAGCTCAGGGCTGCGGCCAAGCTGATGCACCGCCGTGTATATATATATATGTCTTTAGTTAAATATATTCAGTGAGAATATTACGTACTGAATTTATATTGAGTGCTCAATTGTATCAAAGTATTAATTCTATTAAAATATTTATATGTTTAATACGAGCGATTATATACATATATATTTTTTAATAATATATTATTATTAATAATACAACAATTATTTTTCACACGTGTAAATCTTTCTGATGAGTTTTGATATTGATTTCCTAATATTAATGATAACATATTATTAAAAATATATATATATGTGTATGTATATATATATTCTACCAATTATATACGCTTTTATTATTATTTCTGCAATTTCCTTAATCATCGGTATTTTATTGTTATTTTGATTTTAATATTTCTATTATATGTAATTTTCTAGATGGTGTGATTTAATTGTTCATTTTGAATTGATAAAAGGTGGTTCTTTTCTAATTTATATATATATATATATTATATTGTGTGAAATTTGATTTAGTATTTCTGAATTGAATTTTTCCCTGTAAGTTAGGATTAATATTCCCTCAAATAATAATAATAATAATATAATAATAATAATAATAATAATAATAATAATAATAATAATAATAATAATAATAATAATAATAATAATCCTATCTGGTGTGGGTGCTTGCCTCCCCTTCGCAAATATAAGAACACAGGAAATGTGTCAAAGCCGACAGGAAGTGTCGATGCTTCCTAGGGCTAAACAGCGGTGCTGTAATTCCCTTACGGGACTGTCACGTTATGTTGACAGTATGCAACCACTCTATCACTCCACCACCGCTCAAATATCACATATAAATATATAATATATATATATATATATATATATATATATAATATATTATATAATATATATATATATATATATATATATATACATATATATATATATAATATATATATATATATATATCTATATATATATATATAATATATATATATATATATATCTATATATATATATATCATATATAAATATATATATATATATTATTATTATTACTAGTAGTAGTAGTAGTAGTAGTAGTAGTAGTAGTAGTAGTAGTAGTAAATAGAAAGAAAGGAAATGGAGAAAGATGGATGTATGAATAATTTATTTGTATGATATAAAGATGTTTGAATTTTTTTTTAAAAACATTACAATACAAATAAATGATATATGTTGTAAAGCTCAAAAGAAAATGAGAGATGTGAAAACACCTACAGAGATGTTTCAGCCCCTTGTTGATATGCAATTTTAAGCATTTGGTTTATTTGCTAAGTAAGGCATCATCTCTCTCTATATAAACGGCAGTTTGTCTGTGCGTGTTTCTGTGTGTCTGTTTGCTTGTACCCTCACCCTGACCACGGCTTTCAACCGATTCTGATGAAACTTAACACACACATAGCCCAATGTCATAATTCAAAACTAACGCAGCGAAAATTTTGAAAAGTTCCCCCAGTTCTGAAAAAAATCGATAAATTCGACATGGGGTCGAGAATCAGAAACACAAACCGCAAACTGTCTAGGGGACGCAACTCCACCTTTTTTTACTCTCAAAAAAATTTACCATCATTTTTTTCCATTTTTTGCTATTTTTTGGCTATAACTCTCTAAAAATGCTTTATAGTTATTTCCCTTACAAACCTGAGCAACGCCGGGCGATACTGCTAGTTTTTAACTATATTGGAGCAGAACTTCTTCAGGGTTATTATGGGCTTATAGAATTAAGGTTAACATTTTTCTTTGAAGGATACATACAGAATGTGTGTGTGTGTGTGTGTGTGTAAAATACAATTGGGACAAGAACGCAAAACATCCAAATAGACGATACAAAAAACACGGACGGGTCATTCGAAGCCTTTAATCTTCAGTCAAGAACCGGATCATCCTCGTAATTGCGGCATATATATATATATATATATATATATATATATGTATGTATATATGTATGTATGTATATATATGAAATATATATAGGGAGAAAGAGAGAGATTATAGATAGATAGATAGATAGATAGATAGATAGATAGATAGATAGATTGATTGACAGATAGATAGATAGATAGATAGATAGATAGATAGATAGACAGACAGACAGACAGACAGATAGATAGATAGATAGATAGATAGATAGATAGATAGATAGATAGATAGATAGATAGATAGATAGATAGATAGATAGATAGATAGATAGATAGATAGATAGACAGACAGACAGACAGACAGACAGACAGACAGACAGACAGACAGATAGATAGATAGATGATAGATAGATAGATAGATAGATAGATAGATAATAGATAGATAGATAGATAGATAGATAGATAGATAGATAGATAGATAGATAGATAGATAGAATTAAAACGTATCTATTGAAATATGGAATCATATTTACCACAGCTTTTTCCAAGTATGTTAAATGAGCTAATGCTTCTTCCGTTTCATATTTCAATCTTCTTAACATGGAAGTAGCGATTCCTGAATGTATGTGTAAGGCTATAGCACTGTGTGTATTCGCATGCGGAGTGCATGGCTGAGTCCAGGGTCTAAACGTCTTTTCTTGAGTAACAGATGGTAACGCCATTGTCCAAGTTTTTCGAATGAATAATATTGCTAACATAGTTATTACTTTGCCAGCTGGGTATCCTGTAAGTATTTAAGATATACATTTACAATCAAAATACATTTACAACTAATTTACACGTGGAAAACAAAGAGAAAATATTCAATAATGAGCTGCTAATATAAAGAAGTAATTGTAACCCATTGAGTGTCCAAAGCGTTTTCAGACGTTTGTCTTAAGCGTCCGTGCTTGCTTCCCAATTTTTAGCAAATCTTTGTTTCATACGTTCTGAGTAAAATAAAGCTTTCTTATCATGTCTCATGTCACTCTGGTAGTTGGAAGAAAAATTAGGAATGTGTATGATATATGATGCATGGACGCTAGGGTATTAGATGGAATACAGAGGACAAGCAAACGGTTAAAATTGGTGTGAGAAATGGATTTTACCATGATTCAGGACAATGAAATTTAGTGAGAGGTCAGAGTCATGTGACTGGCACTTATGGAACCAATGAGGGAATTACTGCGTGACCGCTCGACCTGCTAGAAATAAGAACCAAATCTTCCTCAAATCACAATCCATCGATTAAATAAACGGCATATTGTTATAATGAGATCCTAGGTTCCCTATACATAGAGAAAAGACGAGATGGTCAAGGCTGGGTGCCTTGACCTTCTCGTTGAACTGGAGATTTGTTTGAAATGGAAAACTGATCGCGATAGGATTTGAACTCCGGATTCAGGGAACCATAACAAATACCACAAGGCTTTTATATAGATCGTTCTCGAATCACATCGATTCATATGGCCGGTTCCCCGGTTTCCGCGATGACTATATTTCCCCACTGGACGGGATGCAGGATTAACTCGTTCTTGCCAGCTGAGCGGACTGGAGCAATGTGAAATGAAGTGCTTTGCTCAAGAACACAACGAATCACCCGGTCATGGAATCGAAACCACAATTTTACGATCATGAATTCAACACCCTTACCACTATGTCACACGCATCCATATTTGTCCTGCAAGGCATATGTTCTGCGCTCTGACAACTCTACCAATTCACTCACCCCTAAATGTAATTAATGAAAGGCATTTTAGGAAATAAATTAATCATAGACGCGGCGGAGGCTGTGAGGTAAGATGCTTGCTTCCCAGCCACGTGGTTCTGGGTTCAGTCCTACTATGCAGCACCTTGAACACGTGACGTCTACTATAGCCTCGGGCCGACCAAATCCCTTTAAGTTGATCTGGTAGACGGAAACTGGAAGAAGCCCGTCGTATATATATATATATATATATATATATATATGTATGTATATATATACATATATAAACATACATATATCTATACATACATACATATATATACGTATGTATGTATGTATGTATTTATGTGTGTGTATGTATATATATGTATATATATATATATATATATATATATGTGTGTGTGTGTGTGTGTGTGTGTGTGTGTGTGTGTGTGTGTGTGTGTGTGTGTGTGTGTGTGTGTGTGTGTGTGTGTGTGTGTGTATGTATATATAATATTAGAAAAAAAACACCTTTTATCAATTCAAAATGAATAATTAAATTACACCATCTAGAAAATTACCTATAATAGAAAAGTTAAAATTAAAATAACAATAAAAAGTAAAGATTAAGTAAATTACAAAAGTAATATAATGTATATGATAAGTAGAAAAAGACACGTGTTTCGCTACTATTATTAAGAAATGATTATAGTAGTAGAGAAAGCATTTCCTTAAAAATATAGTCGCTCATCAGGTCAAAATAAAACAATAAAATAATTAATTAATAAATATACTTTAATATATATAATATATATATATATATATATATATATATATTATATATATATATATATATATATATAATAGCGAGAATAATATGTTAATGGAAAGTAAGAAAACCTATCAACCCAAATTAAAGAAAGGTGCTAAAATATTAGAACCAAAGAACAATACACTATGAAGATGTACAATCACAATCACCAGTCCTCTACCAAACCAGTCAATAACATTAGTAATAATGAAAACGATCAAAGTCAAAATAATAGCAAGAACTAACTAATATTGATTAGCAAACTAAATTACTAAGTTCTACGATTCTGTTAATCTATCTAGATTTTAAAATGATAAGCTTCTAATTAATCAACTCAATCGATTCCATTCATGAAAAATACAATCAAAAATTTGAAATAGTACAAATACACTCAAATCCATTATATAAATTCGTTATATTAATATCCATGTATAATATCTATAGATTTAATATATCACACGATAAAAAAGTTAAGCATAAACTTTATATTAAAATAAAAACTAGTTTATTTTTAAATAATACTATTTAATGAAAATATTATCTAATTATATTAAGAAATAAAGTCAAACACTATTATTTCTCAAATTAAATAATATGTAAAACGTAAAATCTTTTATAACAATTAAACATCGGACGTAAAAATACTATCAAGAAACTATAAATAAATAAAAATATTACATCAAACAAAAATAATATCAACAATAATAATAATTTCAAACACACAACGGTTCAATATTCAAATGAAATAGAGAAACGATAAAAATCAGACTTAGCTTTAGCGAAGAATGAAGAGTAACTGATTTCTAAAAGAGATATATATTTAAGGCGTTTATAAAATTATCGTGCGGATACATAGTGCAAAGAAATAGAATAAATCCTCAATGAAAGTGGCAAAACTTTTAACAATGAAAAATACGAAAAAAACGTTTATAAAATTTATCGCGTGGAATACAATAAATACTCAATGAACGTGGTGAAATTATTATCAATGAAAAATACGAAAAGACGAAAAAACTTAAAGCCTCATCAACTAAAAAATTTGAGAAAAACACAACTAATGGAGAAACTAATATAAAAAAAACCCAAATAAATATAACAGACACCTATTATTATATCAATAGCAAAATTAATCCCAGCTAAACATTAACCCCCTCCCCAAATACAAATCCAAAGTAAAGGAGAAAATAACGTTGCTAAGTTAATTAGAGAATATCACTATATTATAAACGTAAAGAATAATATTTAGCGTCTATAAGAAATAAAACTCGTGGAGACGTTGCATGGAAAAATAGAACATAACTATTAATGAAAAAGGCTAAAAGAAAATTATTAATGAAATACGGGAAGTATCTAAACTTCATGAATCAAATAAAGTTAATAAAAGTAGTAATAGTAAAAATAGTATATTAAGTATTACTTGTTCATCATCACTACCCGGATTCTGTAACAAGCTATACGCGATTATAAATATTATGACCATTAATATTATAATAACTAACATAAAAATTAACATTATTAATATCATTATAAATTACCATCACTAACAAATTCCAATCTACAACAAACTGCCAACTAACTTCAAATTCATTCACAGCCGACTATCTCCTACCATTCAACCTTTCCTAAAAACTGCAACAGATGAAGCCGAAAACTCATCTCAAACTCACCAGCAACAAATATTATTCATCATTATTTTTAAAATATTAATATGATTTATAATAAAACAGTAAAAAAACTCTAATACTATTAGATAATATCTACAATAAAAAAAAAGCCACATAAGACAAGATAAGGTTTAATAATACTAAAGATAAGTTAAATGTAATATATAATTACTTAAAATATCATTTAATTTTTAAAAACTATTTACTATAAATTTAAAGTTTAAATAATAAGTAATCAAATAAAATACATATATATTATTTTGAAAGTAATTTATATTACTATAATATTGATTTTAAAATAATATAATTATTTATTTATCATTTAAATCTTTTATAAAGGTACTTTAATTTATGTTTACATTTAATTTTACGTTCTTCTAAAGAGTTTAACAACGCACAATTTTATGAAATAATATCTCCCTAAATTCGTTATTACAAAGAGAACAACTATTATATATAGTGGCTGTGTGGTAAGTAGCTTGCTAACCAACCACATGGTTCCGGGTTCAGTCCCACTGCGTGGCATCTTGGGCAAGTGCCTTCTGCTATAGCCCCGGGCCGACCAATGCCTTGTGAGAGGATTTGGTAGACGGAAACTGAAAGAAGCTTGTCGTATATATGTGTATATATATGTGGGGGGTTGTGTGTCTCTGTTTGTCCCCCTAGCATTGCTTGACAACCGATGCTGGTGTGTTTACGTCCCCGTCACTTGGTGGTTCGGCAAAAGAGACCGATAGAACAAGTACTGGGCTTACAAAGAATAAGTCCCGGGGTCGATTTGATCGACTAAAGGCGGTGCTCCAGCATGGCCGCAGTCAAATGACTGAAACAAGTAAAAGAGTAAAAGAGAGTATATATACATACATATATAAATATATATACATACATATATAAATATATACATACATACATATATAAATATATATGAATATATATACATACATACATATATAAATATACATTCATACATATATAAATAGATATACATAACTACATACATATATAAATATATATACATACATATATAAATATATATACATACATATATGAATATATATACATACATAAATAGATATATGTATATACATATATAAATAGATATACATACATACATACATATATAAATATATATACATACATATATAAATATATATACATACACATATAAATATATATACATACATATATAAATAAATAAATATGTACATACATACATACATAAATAAATACATACATACATACATACATACATACATACATATACATACATACATACATACATACATACATTTGCAATATCCGCCAACTAGTTTGTTTGCTTTGCTTTGTTTTCCTATAATTTCGGACCCCTGGACAACTTGCTCTATAAGGGTATTATTATTTTTTCGTTTTCCTGTGAATGTTGACTGGCATCAATCGAGCAAGATTTTTAACCTTGCCAATTTTACTGGTCTCAGAGGGCCTGAGAAAAAAAACCATGGGAACAGACTTTTTCTCCTGAACAATCGAACAAAATGAAAACAAGAAAGAAAGCAATCGCAAAAATTAAATAAAGATTAGAAAACACTTAATCGTACCTTTCAACAGTTCGAATGCCATTCTTGTATTCTATCTTCAAAAGTTGTGTATCGGTGATGAGAATAATAAAGTTTTCAGATAAGTTATCTCTGTACTTACAACACTTGTTAATGTGTACTCGTGTCGTGAGCCTTACGTTCAACTGCTTCATCCTTACAAATTCCCCCATATATATACCAACTCAAGATGTGAAATTCATATTAAACGCATGACACAAATGAAAGTAAATTTTCATCAAAATACCTTTTCGGAAGACAATATGATGATGGCTGATGATGTCATTACGGAAACTGAAAGAACAATTTCCGGCCACATCCGCCACAAGTGGAAAGATGCAAACAACTTTCAGTTCTCGATGACAGACTTCCTATTTTACTTGCTTCAGTCATTTGACAGCGGCCATGCTGGGTGTGACACAAACACACACACACACAAACATATACACACACATACATATATACATATACGACGGGCCTCTTCCAGTTTCCTTCTATCAAATCCACTCACAAGGATTTGGTCGACCCGAAGCTATAATAGAAGACTTTTGCCCAAGGTGCCACGCAGTGGGATTGAACCCGAGACTATGTGGTTGGTAAGCAAGCTACTTTATTTCATAAAATTTGTCATCATAGACACAAAGAGTGTGCAGCTTTGCGGGCTGGACAAACACATTAATGAATGAAAATGAAATATAACGAATAAGTGAGAGACGAAACCCAACACCCGCCGATTGGATTTTTGTCGAAGACATATTTTCTTTTTTTAAAAATCAATATGAGGTTTCAAACCTCTTACAAGAAGGAGGCACTAAAACCTCTTACTTAACATGTTTTTCTTTAAACACACAATTGAGGTTATAAACCACTGCAAATAATACAATAAGATGAGGTTTCAAACCCTATAACGAGGGTCTTTCACCTCCTACTCTTCGATATATCCATCGATATATTCATCATTATTCAATGCCGCTTGAGTTCCTGTATCCCGCCATTTCCCATGCCTCACTCATGTAGGACATATAAGTCGTGTAAGGGCCACCCGGCCATATGTGACACTCCTCCCCAAATCCTTTAAGCCTTTCCCACAAGGGAAACCTTATGACCTCCGCAGCTATCTGCGGAGGCCATTCAGAATCCCGTGTGAAGGGTATATTTACTGTCTCTTTATGTCCTTCTACAATTTTTCCACCTCCCCGCCCTTATAGAAAAAGATAATTAATTGATCATCTTTAAGGGTAGTCCATGGACTCCCTGGGGGAGTCCGTAAAGATAGTAGTGGGGGGCTTCGTGGACCTTTCAACGTCCTGGGGTCTGTGAGAAAACTCATTTAAATATAAGAGGTCTTCGATAGAGAAAAGGTTGGGAACCACTGATGTATATAATCACCATCACCATCATCATCATCATCATCATCCTCATCATCATCATTATCATCATCATTATTACCATCATCATTATCACCATCATCATCATCATCATCATCGCCGTCGTTGTCGTCGTTATCGTCATCGTCATCGTCTTCATTATCACCATCATCATCGTCGTCGTGGTCGTCGTTATCGTCATCGTCATCATCATTATCACTGTCATCATCATCATCACAACCACCACCATCAGCATCATTACCACCACCACTACCAACAACAACAACAACAACAAGCAATTTAAAAAAGCAATTAAAAAAGCAATTACAAAAAGCAATTAAAAAAAGCAATTAAAAAAAAGCAAATAAAAAAGCAATTAAAAAAAGCAATTAAAAAAGCAATTGAAAAAAGCTATTGAAAAAAGCAATTAAAAAAAGCAATTAAAGAAGCAATAAAAAAAGAGATAGGCTCTCTTTCTTTCTTGATAAGAAGATTGCATTTTACACCGTTTATTTCTTTTGAATAAAACCAAGTTGTCTTCGAAACATATGTCGAAACCAAAAGAATTTTAATTACATCTTCGTTCAACTCCATTTATTTACTTATATACATATATATTATGTATATATATATATATATATATATATATATATATATATATAGATATATATATATATATATATATATATATATATATATATATATAATATATATAATACTATATATATATATATATATATATATATATATATATATATCTATTATGTATGTATTATGTATGTATATATATAATATATATACATATATATAATAATATATATAAATTATATATCACACCGCGACGAGACTTCCGCCGCTGTCTTTCTGGCCTGGCCCTCTCAAGGTAATGGACGACATTCTTTTTGCTCCGCTCGTCGTTCATAAAAAATTCCGCGTTCGCAATACTTTTTTTCGTTCGGCGTTAACAGCCCTTCTTATCTTGTTTTTCCTTTACCTGTCTTTTACTGTTTATAATTTGTACTGTCGTTACTGTCCTGCTTTTGTTACCATTTTTTACCCCTCTCCGAAAAGATCTCAGAATTTTAATTGATTTGCTTTTCGCAGGAAGGAAAGTTTCTTGTCGAAGATACGTCTCGCTTTTATCCTTCGAAACGTAGAGTATATTAAACCATAACGACTGAAGACGGGGTTTTTTCTTTGTGTTAATTGTCCTGTACTCTATTTTTTTGTTGTTGTTTAAAAAAATGTCCAGTTCCTTTGGTTTGTTCTATGTTTTCGTTTCTCATTGTGTTCGACGTCCTTTTGGTGTCCTGTACTCATATATGCGAGTTTATGTACATGTAGAGGTAGGTACGTACAAATATGTTTATATATATGCATATGTTTTATTTTATTTATTAATATATATATATATATATATTCGCCAATACATACACACACACACTCACGTTTTCTCTCCAGTGATGGAGGCAGCTTGCATGCAGACTGCTAAAACCAAAACGAAAATAATGACCTAATTCTTTCATAACTCGGAATACCCACAGCATAAGAAGAAGAAGAAAAAGACGAAATGAAAGAGAAGAAGAAGAATGATGAAAATATTAGCATAAAAGTTATGGAACCCACAACTGGGATGTTTCAAGCGGCGGGACTTCAGATGTAGGAAAAATAAAACGGAGTCGAAGGAAAAAGAAAAGAGAAAAAAAAGTGGGGGGGGGTTAAAAAGGAAAAATGGAATTATGGCAAAAATAACTGAAGACTCTAAGTGTGAAGAACATCAATATAATTTTGGGTTCGGTTTTTTTTTATACCTAAGCTAATTTTCCCATTTTCACTTTCGGTTCTCCTCTTGGTTCGTGCCAGAGAAGTCTCAGATGCACCGAAGAAGGACAGAACGGTTGTACACGTTGCTAGAAATATCAGCCAAATGTTTATATACACTACAAGGCCATATGATGAGAGGTCGTCTCACGATACGTAAAGCAGGGTTCTGTGTTCTAAGATAGTATCAACTTTTTAGTGAGGATAAATATTATCTTTTGATATTAATATTGATTTTCTGGCTCCTAGTTTATATAAATATACACGTGCGAAAGGCGGCGAGCTGGCAGAAACGTTAGCACGCAGGGCGAAATGCTTAGCGGTATTTCGTCTGCCGCTACATTCTGAGTTCAAATTCCGCCGAGGTAGACTTTGCCTGTCATCCTTTCGGGGTCGATTAAATAAATACCAGTTACGCACTGGAGTCGATATAATCGACTTAATCCGTTTGTCTGTCCTTGTTTGTCCTCTCTGTGTTTAGCCCCTTGTGGGTAGTAAAGAAATAGGTATTTCGTCGGCCGTTACGTTCTGAGTTCAAATTCCATCGAGGTCGACTTTGCCTTTCATCCTTTCGGGGTCGATTAAATAAGTACCAGTTACGCACTGGAGTCGATATAATCGACTTAATCCGTTTGTCTATCCTTGTTTGTCCTCTCTGTGTTTAGCCCCTTGTGGGTAGTAAAGAAATAGGTATTTCGTCGGCCGTTACGTTCTGAGTTCAAATGCCGCCGAGGTAGACTTTGCCTTTCATCCTTTCGGGGTCGATTAAATAAGTACCAGTTATGTACTGGGTCGATCCAATCGACTTAATCACTTTCTCCTTGTTTGTCCCGTCTATGTTTAGCCCCCTGTGGTCAATAAATAAATAAATATTGCTATTCTCTCTTTTCATTTATGTGTGTGTACTTATATACATATTTTTTTATATTTATAAACATCTACACTCGCAAGTAAATATATATAAATATATACACGTGTATATTCATATGTAAACACATAACGTGTACATACATATAAATCTGCAGGTATGTATACATATATACTTATACAAGTATATGCACAAGTGTATGCCTCCAAACATATACGAGCATACACGCGCACACACATACACATACACATAAACACACACACATACACATAAACACACACACACACACACATACACATACACATAAACACACACACACACACACACACACACACACACACACACACACACTTCCCCCACACATACAGGCAACCATAGTATTCCATGTAGCCATATTTGCAGACGGGTACTACCCAGCGAAAGCAATGCCCGAATTTTTTCATCACCGAAATGACAATGATTAAAAACATAATGGAACTTTCACCGATAGCATTGCCCGACTAGCAGAGTTTGTCTTGACCCTCATAAACTGAGGTAAAGTGTGGTGGAAGCACTCCGTCGGTGACGACGATGAGGGTTCCGGTTGATCCGAATCAACGGAACAGCCTGCTCGTGAAATTAACGTGTAAGTGGCTGAGCACTCCACAGACACGTGTACCCTTAACGTAGTTCTCGGGGATAGTCAGCGTGACACAGAGAGTGACAAGGCCGGCCCTTTGAAATACAGGTACAACAGAAACAGGAAGTAAGAGTGAGAGAAAGTTGTGGTGAAAGAGTACAGCAGGGATCACCACCATCCCCTGCCGGAGCCTCGTG
>NC_042998.1:33496363-33498863 GCF_006345805.1 Octopus sinensis
GAGATATACGAGCACCGTTATTCAAGAAACCAGCCAAGTAACGTCAGGAATGTTTCGAGTGGAATGCTGTAAGATTTTAATCCTTACAATTTATATATTTTATATATTTTAAAATTTTAAATATTAACAATAAACAGACGTATGTCTCGATTAAATTTTTGATATGAAATATGGAAATTTAGCATATTTTGCTAGGCAAATTGTGGAAAAAATATATAATTTTAAATATATTTAAATAATTTAGTAATTTATAAAATTTTGTAGTTGAAACCAGTTAAGTTTGAACTGTGTATGATATGTTGAATGAGATATGTTCTGTTATTTTTAATGTTCTTGAAAAATAATATCTATGAATATACTTCAGATTAATATAATCCAATATTTAGATATCCATTCTTGAATGAGGGTGATATTTGTGTTTGGTGGAAAAGAAAATATAACGGGATTGTTCAATTAATTATAATAATGCTGATAGCGACGAAGCAGCTTTCCATATCTGGAAATAACTACGAAATCTCTTTCATATCTTTTAAATGTGTTTCCAGCATGACGTAGTTTATGGGACATGACAGAACGAGGTGTCTCAAACATTTCGTTTACACCGGTAGAACGAAGCCACATTTGTAGTTCACAGAGTTGTGAGAAATTCTCAGATTGTAAATCATCCAATTCATATTTCATGTCTGAATTATCTTCATCGGAATACATTTGTTCCAGGAATACTGCGACCTTTGACAATGCCACAAAAGCTTCACTATACGAAGCACTTTTATTCTGTAAAAGAAATATTTATGCGTTATACATTACGCGTAAAGAAAGGATTATACTTGCATAAATTCACAATTTAAGATGCATTTTAAGATGCAATTTAAGATAAGGTTATTAAGCATTTTGTGATTTTTAATGAAGTCATTATTAAATGATAAGAAATTCATTAGCCATTTAGCAGTTGGCGTATCGTTCGTGCACTTCATCTCCAATAAACGTAATTATTGAACCAGGTCAACCCCATTTTAATTTTTCTACATGCTGTACGGACGGAACATTTGAACTAAGAACTATAAGCTAAAACAGTCAAGGAGCGTGACGTAGTGGATAGGGTATTTGCGCACGATCGCAGACCGTGGGTTCGATTCCCGGCAGTGTGTTATATCCTTGAATAAGACACTTTATTTGATCCAGTCCACTCAGCTGGGAGAAATGAGTTGTACAAGTAATTCAAAGGGCCGTTTTTGTCACATTCTGTGCCACGTTGAATCTCCCTGAGAGCTACGTTAAGGGTACACATGTCTGTGGAGAGCTCAGCCACTTGCACGTTAATTGCACGACCAGGGCGTTTCATTCTTTTCTACTCTAGGCATAAGGCCCGAAATATTTTGGGCAGGGAACCAGTCGATTAGATCGATCACAGTGCGCAACTTTGACTGTCCTTGTTTGTACCCTCTATGTTCAGCTCCCTGTGGGCGATAAAGAAATTTTTAAAATGTTCTAATTCTAAAAGGAACAGGTACTGAGGTTTCTGATTGGAATAAAACAGTTAAAAGAGAGTTACCTGTGTGTTGTTCTGACTGCTTGGTATCTCGGGAAAACCGGAAAGAGTTTTCATTTCAAGATATGAAACTATTTCTGCATCATTAAATCTAAGGGCCTATAAAATATATAAAACCAAATATTAGGAAGTGCGTTAAAAAGAAAATTAGGGTGAAACAAAATTGGTGAATTTCTGTTTACATTCATGCATGCATAGTCCGTGGTCAATGAAAGTTATACTGGAACCGATGATGAATAGTCTAAATATATTGGAATGTTATTACCTGTCGGAATATACTTGATGCACGTTCGAACTGGGGAAAAAGATACTCACTACGTTTTGTCACGCAGAATATATCCTGTTTGTTGACAAATGGTGTATACACATTTAGGTCAGCTCGCAGCACCACTTACCTAGACTTTGAGTCTAAGTAGGTGGCACTGCGAGCTGATCATTTGTCAACAAGTGAGATATATACTCCGTGAGAAAATAGATAGTGAGTGGCTTGTTTCCCAGTTCGAACGTGTATCAAGCATATTCGGCTGATAACATTGCATTTTCAATTTCACTATCTAGTCTTCACCCCTGCGTATCATAATATAAATATATTGGGTTCAAATTTTGGCACAATGCCCTTGGCACCTTGGGCAAAGTGTCTTCTACTATAGCCTCGGGCCGACCAAAGCCTTGTGAGAGGATTTGTTAAACGGAAACTGAAAGAAGCCCGTCGTATATATCTATATATATATATATATATATATATATAATACATACGTATATATATATATATAGTATATATTATATATATATATATATATATATATATATTATATATTGTATATATGTATGTGTGTGTATATGTTTGTGTATCTGTGCTTGTCCCACCAACATCGCTTGACAACCGATGCTGGTGTGTTTACGTTCCCGTAACCTAGCAGTTTGGCAAAAGTGACCGATAGAATAAATACT
>NC_042998.1:33503863-33511363 GCF_006345805.1 Octopus sinensis
TGATTACAAATAGGAAAAAAAGCAACAAGAATGGATCAAAATATCGGTACCATTTTTCGGCTGATGAGTACGAGCCACCTATATTTACTGCAATTTTTGTAGCTTATTAAAGATGTCCTCGTACGAAACAATTGTACCGATATTTTATCCATTCTTGTTCCTTTTTTTCCTATTTTTTTTTTTTTTTTCCCTATATTTTTCATATATATATATATATATATATATATATATAATATAATATATACTATATATATATATATATATATTATACAACATACATACATATGTATGTATGTATGTATGTATGTATATGGGGAGAGAGAGGGAGAGAGATGATAGATAGATAGATAGATATATAGATAGATAGATAGATAGATAGATAGATAGATAGATAGATAGATAGATAGATATATAGATAGATAGATAGATGATAGATAGATAGAATTAAAACGTATTTATTGAAATACGAAATCATATTTACCATAGCTTTTTTCAAGTATGTTACATGATAAAATGTTTCTTTCGTTTTATATTTCAATCTTTTTAATATGGAAGGAGCGTCTTCTGGATCTATGTTTAAGTCTATAGCACTGTCGGTATTCGCATACGGAGTGCATGGCTGATTCCAAGGTCTAGACGTCGCTTCTTGAGTAACAGATGGTAACGCCATTGTCCAAGTTTTTCGAATGAATAATATTGCTAACATAGTTATTACTTTGCCAGCTGGGTATCCTGTAAGTATTTAAGATATACATTTACAATCAAAATACATTTACAACTAATTTACACGTGGAAAAACAATGAGAAAATATTCAATAATGAGCTGCTAATATAAAGAAGTAATTGTAACCCATTGAGTGTCCAAA
Organism: Octopus sinensis; assembly: GCF_006345805.1. Lineage (NCBI taxonomy): Eukaryota > Metazoa > Mollusca > Cephalopoda > Octopoda > Octopodidae > Octopus > Octopus sinensis. The sequence goes on from NC_042998.1 coordinate 33,504,730, forward strand.
GCATTTTCAGAAGTTTGTCTTAAGCGTTCGTGCTTGCTGCCCAATTTTTAGCAAACCTTTGTTTCATACGTTCTGAGTAAAATAAAGCTTTCTTATCATGTCTCATGTCACTCTGGTAGTTGGAAGAAAAATTAGGAATGTGTATGATATATGATGCATGGACGCTAGGGTATTAGATGGAATACAGAGGACAGGCAGACGGTTAAAATTTGAGAATGGATTTTACCATGATTCAGGGCAATGAAATTTAGTGAAAGGTCACAGTAATGTGACTGGCACTTATGGCACTTATGGAACTAATGAGGAATTACTGCGTGACCGCTCGACCTGCTAGAAATAAGAACCAGATCTTCCTCAAATCACAATCCATCGATTAAATAAAGGGCATATTGTTATAATGAGATCCTAGGTTCCCTATACATAGAGAAAAGACAAGATGGTCAAGGCTGGGTGCCTTGACCTTCTCGTTTGTTATATATGTTTGTATAATCCCAACTCATCCTGAACTGGAGATTTGTTTGAAATGGAAAACTGATCGCGATAGGATTTGAACTCGGGGTTCAGGGAACCATAACAAATACCACAAGGCGTTTATATAGATCGTTCTCGAATCACATCGATTCATATGGCCGGTTCCCCGGTTTCCGCGATGACTATATTTCCCCACTGGACGGGATGCAGGATTAATTCGTTCTTGCCAGCTGAGCGGACTGGAACAATGTGAAATGAAGTGCTTTGCTCAAGAACACAACGAATCACCCGGTCATGGATTCGAAACCACAATTTTAAGATCATGAATTCACCACCCTTACCACTATGTCACACGCATCCATATTTGTCCTGCAAGGCATATGTTCTGCGCTCTGACAACTCTACCAATTCACTCACCCCTAAATTACGAAACGCACTTTAGGAAATCAATTAATCATAGGCGCGTGCGGAGGCTGTGAGGTAAGATGCTTGCTTCCCAGCCACGTGGTTCTGGGTTCAGTCCTACTACGCGGCACCTTGAGCAAGTGACGTCTACTATAGTCTCGGCTACCAAATCCTTGTGAGTGGATTTGGTAGACGGAAACTGGAAGAAGCCCGTCGTATACATATATATATATATATATATATATTATAATATATATTATATATAATATATATATATATATACGGTTAAGTAATTGAGATTCAAGTGAGTTCTAATGAATTCACATGAATTGGTCCTTACTAGGATGCACCGGAAATCTATATGGTGTTAACCATACGACAAGTGTGGTGATTACAAATAGGAAAAAAAGCAACAAGAATGGATCAAAATATCGGTACCATTTTTCGGCTGATGAGTACGAGCCACCTATATTACTGCATTTTGTAGCTTATTAAAGATGTCCTCGTACGAAACAATTGTACCGATATTTTGATCCATTCTTGTTCCTTTTTTTCCTATTTTTTTTTCCTATTTTTTTCATATATATATATATATATATATATATATATATATATATATATATATATATATATATATACATATATATATATATATATATATACATACATACATACATATGTATGTATGTATGTATGTATGTATATACATATATATATATACATAGATATATATCTATGTATGTGTGTGTATATATATATATATATATATGCGTGTGTAAGTCTTTGTCTGTGTGTCTCCCTATCACCACCTGACAACCGGTGTTGGTGTGTTTACATCCCCATAACTTAGCGCTTCGGGAAAAGACTCCGATAAGATAAGTACTAGGCTATAAAAGGTAAGTCCTGGGGCCGATGTGATTGACTAAAACTCCTCAAGGTGGTGCTACGGCATGGCCGCAGTCATATAATTGAAACAAGTAAAAGAATAAAAGAATTTTTAAAATGTGTGTTCGTGTGTGTGTATGTGCCTGTGTGTGTGTATGTGCCTGTGTGTGTGTATGTGCCTGTGTGTGTATGTGTGGAAACTATAAATGATATGGATGGCTTATCAACAGTTTAACAACATAGATGCAAAGATTAGAGAGGGTACAAAGTGGTACCGGCATTGCTAGAAATAAGAGCCAAGCCGACTCGTTAGCCACAAGAGCACTTTCTAAATAAGCTGACAAGGGAGACGAAACAAGCTCCCTACAACATCGGATATAGTCAGATCACTGGTGATTTCGAATAATGATGCTAGAGCATCTTAATACCCATCGGTGTCTCTTACCGCGCCTAGGGTTAAACTCAACTCACCTTGTCAATTCATAAGATATCCATTGTACTCATACGCTGATTTCAAAAGCGGTAAAAGTGAAAACTACAAATAATATGGGTGGCTTACTAGCAATTTAATACCCTATGGGCAAATTTATAGACGTCTCTAAAGTGATACAGGGTACGATGTAGTACCGGCATTGCTAGAAATAGGAGTCAAAAAAACTCAATAGCAACATATACATATATATATATATATATATATATATATATATGCGGAGTGGTTGGCGTTAGGAAGGGCATCCAGCTGTAAAAAATCTGCCAGATCAGACTGGAGCCTGGTGCAGCCCTTGGCTTCCCAGACCCCGGTCGAACCGTCCAACCCGTGCTAGCGCGGAAAACGGACTTTAAACGATGATGATGATGATGATGATATATATATATATATATATAATTATATATATATATACATACATACATACATACATACATACATACTATATATAGTATATATATATATATATATATATATATATATATAATATATATACATACATAACATACATACCTACATACATACATACATACATACATACCTCATACTACATACATACATATATATATAAATAAGCCACAGCTCGTGAGCTGAAACTAGATAAAATATTTAAAAAATATTATATATATACATACATATATAATTTTCAGCTCAGAAACGGCTGAACTACTCAATTTTACATCAACTGTGAACCTTCTACAAAACTCCGATTGGGCCCCGATTAATTACTGCACTTAATTATGGGACGGAGCTCTTATTTCATATTTAGACATCTTAGACCGCACCCCTCCCAAAAGGCTTACCCAACCTGGAGGCGCTTACCGACACACTTTAACTTTTGTCCCCCCCTCCTTACATGCTGCCCCAACTTCCTCTAGTTTTTAGTAACGCTGACACAGTGACCTCTGTTCCTTGGACCCTTTTTTTTTTATTTCATTCATTCGAACATTCCCTGTTCGTTCGTTTCTCATACTTCTGTCACATTTGAAATATCCGCCACGAAGTTTGTTTGTTTTGGGGTTTTTTTCCCGCTACAATTTCGGACCCCTGGACATCTTGCTCTGTAAGGGTATTATTATTTTTTCTTTTTCCTGTGAATGTTGACTGGCATCAATCGAGAAGGAATTGTAACCACGCCAATTTTACTGGTCTCAGAGGGCCTGAGAAAAAAGATCATGGGAACAGACCCTTTCTCCTGAACAATCGAACAAAATGAAAACAAGAAAGAAAGCAATCGCAAAAATTAAATAAAGATTAGAAAACACTTAATCGTACCTTTCAACAGTTCGAATGCCATTCTTGTATTCTATCTTCAAAAGTTGTGTATCAGTGATGAGAATAATAAAGTTTTCAGATAAGTTATCTCTGTAGTTACAACACTTGTTAGTGTGTACTCGAGTCGTGAGCCTTACGTTCAACTGATTCATCCTTGCAAATTTCCCCATATATATACCAACTCAAGATGTGAAATTCATATTAAACGCATGACACAAATGAAAGTAAATTTTCATCAAAATACCTTTTCGGAAAACAATATAATGATGGCTGATGATGTCATTACGGAAACTGAAAGAACGATTTCCGGCCACATCCGCCACAAGTGGAAAGATGCAAACAACTTTCAGTTCTCGATGACAGACTTACTCTTTTACTCTTTTACTTGCTTCAGTCATTTGACTGCGGCCATGCTGGAGCATCGCCTTTATAGTCGAGCAAATCGACCCCGAAGCTTATTCTTTGTAAGCCTAGTACTTATTCTATCGGATCTCTTTTGCCGAACCGCTAAGTTACGGGGATGTAAACAAACCAGCATCGGTTATCAAGCGATGTTCGGGGGTGGGGGACAAGCACAGATACACAAACATATACACACATACACATACATATATATATATATATACATATACGACGGGCTTCTTTCAGTTTCCGTCTACCAAATCCACTCCCACGGCTTTGGTTGCCCTGAGGCTATAATAGAAGACCCTTGCCCAAGGTGCCACGCAGTGGGACTGAACCCGGGAGTATGCGGTTGGTAAGCAAGCTATTTACCACACAGCCACTCCAGCCCCTTGTTGAATAAATTACAATTGGTTTGGTACTACATGATGACGACAGCATCACCTTTTTTCTTGCGTTGTATTTCTGTGGCTTTATTTAAACGGTGGGATGCGATATGAGGAAAAATTAGCCTTTATTTTTATCAAGTCAAGTTTAGATATGTCACTAGAATTTTTTTTAAACCTTTTTTTCTTTTTTTTATCATATTAATTACCTCTGGAACTTCATAATTTTAATTGGACTAATTATCTTCCTCATCATGAAGATAATCATCATCATCATCATCATCATCATCATCAGCGTCGTCGATGTCATCATCGTCATCATCATCCCCATCACCATCATCATCATCATCATCATCATCATCATCATCATCATCATCACCATCATCATCATCATCATCATCATCGTCATCATCATCATCACCATCATCATCATCATCATCATCATCATCATCATCATCGGCGTCGTCGATGTCATCATCATCATCATCCTCATCATCATCATCATCATCATCATCATAATCACCACCATCATCATCATCATCATCATCATCATCATCATCATCATCATCGCTGTCATCGTCATCATCACAACCACCATCATCAGCATCATTACCACTGCCACCACCACCACCACCAACAACAACAACAACAACCACACTACCATCATCATCTTTATTATCATCATTATAACCAGTTTCATAAAGAACACCACCACCACCACCACCACCACCACTCACCCCCTCATCATCATCATAGTGTTATCGCCTTCGGCGATTTTGTTATTGTTGTTTTTGTTGTGCCTTATCACCCTACACCTTTAATTTCCTTTCAGTAAAGCTTAAACGCCACCACATCACATAAGTGTTCTAAAACAGACACTTTTGATTTTCCCGCTAAAAATGTCCGGCTTTATTATCAATTTCCTCTTTCGTTTCTTCTACGGAAATCTCTGCTTCCTTGTCGATTGTAAATTTCGTTTTCTTCGTTATTTTTCAAGTTTAGGAAACACCTATTCAAAGAAATTTTGGAAGTAAAAATTCCTATGAAACTTCCTCTGCATGGGGGAAGTAATGAACTGAAAGTAAAAGTGGGAAGATTCGTTAGAAATAAGATCGATAATATTGATTTTTCAGCTGAAGTACTACGATATTTTTTTTCTCTTTTCTTTTCTTTTCTAGTTCTCGCCGGTATCAACAACATTACCATAAATTCTCTCAAGTTCGTCCGTTTCCGATAAACCCAACATGCAAATTAATAAAAATCAACTTCGATGAAGTATTTCTTTATTTCAGAGAATGATAATTATTTCAAATATCAAGATGCTGATCAAGAAATTAACAATGGTGTCAGCTATACGTGTACAAAACCATATCTGCTGTGCAGTGTACATGAATGAAAAATATAGATCTCAACGTATCACTTAGTATTGGGTTATTGTATAATTATTGCGGCTTTTTCTCTACTAATTTTATTCAACAAAAACAATAACAACATGTAACAAAAATGATTATTCCGGAGCATATTCACCATCTACTTCAATTACTGCTTCCCATTTGCTTGGCAGACGGTCAGACCGTCATTTAAAAATGTTTTTGTTAAATATTGTTATTGCTTTTGTTGAATAAAATTTGTTCAAAAAAGCCGCAATAATTTTGCACCAACCCAATAGCTATAAATAGATACCAGTGTGCAGGCGTGGGATCGTTCCCAGCCGTCAGCTGTGAGCGTACAGCAATATATCATTTTCTTTTCTACTCTAGGCACAAGGCCCGAAATTTGGTGGGGAGGGGGCCAATCGATTAGATCGACTCCAGTACGCAACTGGTACTTAATTTATCGACCCCTTAAGGATGAAAGGCAAAGTCGACCTCGGCGGAATTTAAACTCAAAATATAAAGACAAACGAAATACCTATTTCAAGGGGCTAAACACAGAAGGGACAAACAAGGACAGACAAACGGATTAAGTCGATTATATCGACCCCAGTGCGTAACTGGTACTTCATTTAGAAAAGGGGGAAATGGGGGAGGAATTGGAAGAAGAGAGGAAAAGAAGAAGAAGAAAAAGAAGAAGAGGAAGAAAAGAAGAAGAAGAAGAAGAAGAAGAGAAAAGAAGAGAAGAGAAAAGAAGAAGAAGAAGAAGAAGAAGAAGAAGAAGAAGAAGAAGAAGAAGAAGAACAACAACAACAACAACAACAACAACAACAACATGATGGTGATGGTGATGGTGATGTTTTTATTAGCCAGAATATTGGACCGGAATTAATTTTAAAACTTGTATCAATAAATTTTACAATGATTAAACCAAGATATGTAGTGCCCCA
>NC_042998.1:33516363-33523863 GCF_006345805.1 Octopus sinensis
GGCAATGGCCATGATACAGCTTGGCACCTGTGAAGTCGCAACTTATTTCTACAGCTGAGTTAACTGGAGCAACGTAAAATAAAATGTCTTGCTCAAGAACACAACACGCAGCTCGATCCGGGATTCGAACTCACAACCTCATGATCGTAAGCTCGATGCTCTAACCACTGAGCCTTGCGCCTTCACTGTATATTCAATTGTAAAAACATAATGCGTGCATACAAATAAATTTGCAGGTGTGTATACATATATATTTATACAAGTATATACATAAGAGTATGCTTCCAAACATATACGAGAATGCACGCACACACATACACATAAACACACACACACAGACTTCTCTCACACATTCATGCAACCATACGTTTCTCTCTAGTATTCCATGTAGCCATATTTGCAGACGGGTGCTACCCAGCGAACGCAATGCCCTAATTTTTTCATCCTGCTCCAGAGCGTCGGCTTCGGGGTCACTCCGAAAAGCTCTATCTGCGACGATTCCATCTCAATCGAAGGAGAGGGGCTTTCTCCGACCGGGTTGCGGATCCGTGGAATAAGCTGCCGGACGAGATAGTGAAGATGCCGATGACCGCTCGGTTCAAAGTCTCTCTTGACCAGAAATGGCCTGAACTCTTTGCACGAACACCACCCTGTACATAACTCCATGTCCCCCTACATGGCCTTGCTTTTTGCTTTTTGAGCCAAAAAATTAACTTAACTTAACTTAACTTATCACCGAAATGGCAATGATTAAAACATAGTGGAACTTTCACTGATAGCATTGCCCGACTGGCAGAAAATTGTGAGGGCTTGCCGACACTCCAGGTGCCAAGCGCCCTTTCTTGGTCTACGCTTTTACCATAGCTGTAGGCAAACTGCGTAATGGAAAGGCAGTTGGAAATGACCTAATGGTTGGATCCTGGCACAAAGGGCTGACATTTTATGGGAAACTAACAATATGAGGGGGTACCCAAAAGAAACCGGAATTTTGCAATATTATTTTATTCACTTAATTTTACATGTTTACACTTTTATAGCCTTCAAAGTATTCTCCATTTGAAGCAATGCATCGGTCCTGACACGTTTTCCACTATTCGAAGCAATGCTGGAACTCTTGCCAAGCGATGCCTTTTAACGCCATTGTCGTTTTTTCTTCACCTCTTCCACAACTGCAAATTCCGTAGGACCAGCTTTCGTCACCAGTGATGACCTTCGAAAAAAGATCCGGATCAACTTCGAACTGTTCTTTCAGTTCACTACACGCATTCAGACGTGACTGCTTTTGATCTTCCATGAGCAAGCGAGGCACAAATTTTGCTGCAACCCTTTTCATTCGCTATTCCCCATCTCAAAATTCGTTGGGAGGAGCTCCTGAATGACGTTGGTCTTCAAGCGACAAGTGACCGTTCATAAAGCATGGAAATCACTCGTAAACTAGTGTTTTGCTCATGGCAGCGTCCTTGCAAGCGGTTTGAAGCATGACAACTGTTTAGGCCGCCGTTTTCCTCAGCAGAAAACAGAATTTCACGGAAGCACCCTGTTCCTTCGTTTCAACCATAGCAAAAATCGACGAACAGGAGAGAAGCACTGCAAGATAAAGATGCACCACGTGACTGTAGGACTTCGATCGACGACACCGGTCGGCAGACTAATGCTTGAGAATCGCATCAAGTGGCTTCTAGCGGCGATATCCTGGACTACAACGGGCTTGTCCCACAGAGAGCGTTTCTGGTTACTTTTAGGGCTCCCTTCGTAAGTAAATTTAGAAGTATTATCACAGGTTAGGTTGACATACCATATTGGCTAAGCTATATAACAGATGAGTCTCGTAATCAAGAATAAAACCACCGAGATGCCCATTGCTTGCCTACACACATTATACGGGAAACCGTAGACAAGCTGTCTCAGCCAATTCCTCCCGGGTCATTATGAATCCAACAACATGGTGACTGATGAACAGGCCGGTTAAGAGAAGGGACTGTGGTTGTGTGCCGAACAACTTTTGATAAATAAAGCTGTATTGCCTCAAGTAAAACAAAAACAAAACCACAAAAATGCGTGGTAGGAACCTTACAACAGAAAAGCTTGATTAAATGAAGACATTTGACTTTATTCCCCACTCATGGCTCCTGAAGTGAGTCCATTTGGCAAAAGTGCCTGCTATCTTAATCGTTGACATTGGGAGTTTCACAAAGATCTAGGCCTTAATCCTTACACTCAGAACAGAGAGTGGAACGGTCGTCTCCAGTGCCATAAATACTTCAATGGGAATATTACAGAGAGATAGTCTCTCTGTACTTCTACTCATTTTGGTGTTAAAACCATTATTATTCCGGTTCCAGAAGTCAAATGGCAACATGATAGGGTCTGCTACTGCAAGAGATATTAATGTAAACCATACTTTCTTTGTGGATGACCTCAGGACTTGTGCTAAAAGTGTTAACAATGCCACCACCCCAAAAACAAACAGCTGAAGTTAATAACATTTTCAGCTGACACAGGAATGGAATTTGGTCAAAAGAAACATTTAATTGTTAAACGGGGGAATCCGTCCCCCAGACACAAAACCTGTGCATCAGTGGTCTCGCTATATCTCCTGTCCCACACAAAGAATGCTACAGGTACCTAAGCATTTATGAAAATATATCATACAAAAGTACTGTGAATAGAGTGACCCAAGAATATTATACCAGTCTTAGAAAAATATGGCAGTCCGAACTCTCCTCTTACAAGACAATATCCCACAATGCATTTTCAGTACCAGTGCTGGTTCCAACATTTGGGATACTTGACTGGACTGTAAAAGAAATCCACTCCATAAAAATAAATTCACTAGATTCTGCTATCAAACTGGAAATCTCTACAGAAATAGTGATATCAACAGGCTCTGCCTAAGAAGAGATAAAAGACGTAGAGGCTTGGAATGTCGCAAAGACTCTCTCAGACAACATTTGCCAAACAACAGCAGCAAAAATAAACACATTAACTTAGTGCTGAAAAGAGAAAACAACAATATCCTATGTGTTGGAAGCGGATCTCCCATACCACCGCAAATTAGTCGGACTAACATACTGCAAACAAGACCCGGAAGCGAAACACTCATCATGCCAAAAATAGATCATAGCTATGTTTCTCGTAGACTTGAAGAAGATAGTAATGTTGACATGAAGTGATGCCTCTCTTGGACTCATAACCGTTACATCACATCACGTTTCGAAGGCTATGCATTTGCAATCCAAGAATAGGAGATTGCTACTAAAATGTCTAATCAACAAAAGAGACAGGGAAGCCATTGGAGTGACAAGAGGCGACCGAAAATATAGATTGCATCATATTTCAGGGGAAGACATCACACATGTGGTTAGCAGCTGCCTAAAAGTGTCATCAAGGTATTACCTCCCAATGAGACACGAAGTCGTGTCATCCAGAAAAAAAGACTGTTCTGGAATAAATGTAGAGAATCCCTCTGTTATCGAACATGTGCACAAACAGCAGCACAAGGAATACTGGTGGAACATTCTCATCAAGACATCTGTCAAGTCTAAGCATACCAGGCCGGATATTGTTGTTTGAGTCAGACAAGAGAAAGTATGTACCGTTGTAGAGGCCAGCTGTCCTGCCGCTGTGAATGTCTCTTTGAAAATCAAAGAAAAAGAAGATAACTATGGATAACTGTTTCGAAACCCCCAACTTCTATATATATATATATATATATATATTGTACCAATAATAACTGGAGCAGTTCGTTTTGTAAGTAAATGCCTGTCAATCTGGATGAGCTTGGGTTTTCAGAAAAAGAAATCAACCAACTTGCTCGCACATTAAAACACAATCTATAAGTGGAAAGGGAAAAGCACGCAAGACTTTTCTGGGGTTTAAAATGTAACAATGTTTTCGTTATCTACATTACAACGATAGAGTTTTGTATCTTTGTTAGAAACCAGCTCCTTCTTCAAAGAAAGACTTTAAACGATTAAAAAAAAACAGAAAAGAACACACACACACACACACACACACGAGTGAATAGACAAACGAAAACAACCACTTAGCACATTTGGTAAAAGATGCATATATTATTTAATAACAGTTTAAGGCGGCGAGCTGGCAGAAACGTTAGCACGCCGGGCGAAATACTTAACGGTATTTCGTCTGCCGTTACGTTCTGAGTTCAAATTCCGCCGAGGTCGACTTTGCCTTTCATCCTTTCGAGGTCGATTAAATAAGTACCAGTTACGCACTGGGGGTCGATATAATCGACTTAATCCGTTTGTCTGTTCTTATTTGTCCTCTCTGTGTTTAGCCCCTTGTGGGTAGTAAAGAAATAGGTATTTCGTCTGCCGTTACGTTCTGAGTTCAAATTCCGCCGAGGTCGACTTTGCCTTTCATCCATTCGGGAACGATAAATTAAGTACCAGTTACGCACTTTGGTCGACTTAATCGACTCGCCCCTTTCCTTCAAAATTTCAGGCCTTGTGCCTAGAGTAGAATGCTTTACTTAATAACTGCTTGATTCGGCTTCATGAAATCTAAATGTTTTATAGGATCATCAGTGATAAAAAGAATTTTCTATTTTTATGAAATTTCCTTGACCTGATGAAAAATGAAAATGAAAGTATATGGAAAAATGAAAATGAAAGTAGAGAAATTATCGAGTAAAAGACTAAACAGAAAATTATATTGATTTTTTTTTTATTCTTCTATTCGTTTACTTGTTTCAGTTATTTGACTGCGGCCTTGCTTGAGCATCGCTTTTAGTCGAACAAATCGACCCCAGGACTTTTTCTTTGTAAGCCTAGTACTTACTTATTCTATCGGCTTCTTATGCCGAACCGCTAAGTTACGGGGACGTGAACACACCAACATCGGCTGTCAAGCGATGTTGGGTGGGTGGGGGTGACAAACACACACACGCGCACACACATATATACATTATTTATATATATATATATATATATATATATATACTACGGGCTTCTTTCAGTTTCCGTCTACCAAATCCACTCACAAGGCTTTGGTCGGCCCGAGGCTATAGTAGAAGACACTTTCCCAAGGTGCCACGCAGTGGGACTGAACCCGGAACGATATGGTTGGTAAGCAAGCCACTTATCACACAGCCGCAGGTAGCATTAATTTATTATATATTGTTTGTTCTAGAATGTCGTCCGTTTCGGAAATCATTCTTCAGAAATGTTTTTTGTGGTTGGCCAAGTGGTTAGGGTGTTGCGCTCACGATCGCTAGGACATAGGTTCGATTTCCGGACCAGACTGTGAGTTGTGCTCTTGAGCAAAACACTTCATTTCACATTTCCTTGCGATCATCTCGACATCTAGCGTGTGGCACACTTGTGCGCCTGTTCGGGCAATGTCGATCTGATGGAAGGGGGCAGCTAATGTGCCACATTTGCTCACTAGAAACAAATCCTTTGGGTAGCACTCATACGTCGTCTTCGAGGGGAGAGTCCATCATCATCATCAGCAGCAGCAACAGCTGCCATCAAAGTGATACTGGGGTAAAACATACGAAGCCCAGTATACCCATCATGACTACCCGTCTCATTAGGGTACACTAGGCACGTGTATCACAACCATATGTGCGCGACATGGTGATCTCATATCAAGATAAACAGCGCATGACCTTGCAGGTGGGGCCCAGTCAGAATTTTCTTCTGGTCGAGCAGCACATCCCGCTCAAAAAGTCCCTGAATAAGGGTTGTTTAAGGATGTCGAACGAAACACCTATGTTTCCAGAGGTGAATTATCCAAACCCCAAAGAATTCCGAGGAGTTGGCAGAGACAAAGAAAGAAAAAACAATCATGTACAAATGCATTTCGGTAAACATAAGCGGCCAGAGATGGCGAACCAGGCAGACGTGGAATGAGCGGCGCTGAAGGAGTTAATGCCCGACATTTTGTGTGTATCGAGGGCAAAGCAGTTTGCGTGCATTTTGGTGTTCTTTATATCTGAAATCCTGGCCCCCAAACACTTCATGGCTCTCTATCGCAGTGAAAAATATGTATTCCATTCATCCTATTTAGGAAGGAGGAGGATGCACACAAAGATCGCTGGAATACCACCAGATTTTAGCGTGTGTTGTTTTGAAAGGAAGCAACAGCCTCCTGGAAGAGAAGCGGACCCGTCGTGAAAATTGGTCTGGGACGTGTGGAGGTGCTCCTCTACATTAAACCAAATGCTCTCCATTAGATCCCAGACTTCATTCGCCTTCCAGCAGGGAAGACCTACATGTTACAGCTGAGGGTGGAAGGTCACAGTGCCACCTGTGTAGAGAGACAGGACACTTCAGAGCCTTCTGTCCCCAGCAGAAGGCAGAGGACCATGGAAGTCCCTTACTGCCAACAACAAATCCCCAAAAGCCTCAATAACCAAACCAACAACGATCAGCAACAAAAGCAGCTCCAGCGCCGGCAACACCAGTATCATCAACAGGAACAACAAAATCAGGAAATGCTAGAAGATCACCAATACCAGCAACAACGGCAAAACCAGCAACAGATGCACCACCATCACTCTCTTTAACAGCAGAAGGAATAATAAATATGGACACGAGCGGCTGTGTGGTAAGTAACTTGCTTACCAACCACATGGTTCCGGGTTCAGTCCTACTGCGTGGCACCTTGGGCAAGTGTCTTCTACTGTAGCCTCTGGCCGACCAAAGCCTTGTGAGTGGATTTGGTAGACGGAAACTGAAAGAAGCCCGTCGTATATATATATATATATGTGTGTGTGTGTGTGTGGTGTGTGTGTGTGTGTTGTGTGTGTGTGGTGTGTGTGTGTGTGTGTGTGTGTGTGTGTGCGTGTGTGTTTGTGTGTCTGTGTTTGTCCCCCTATCATTGCTTGACAACCGATGTTGGTTTGTTTATGTCCCCGTCACTTAGCGGTTCAGCAAAAGAGACCGATAGAATAAGTACTGGGCTTACAAAGAATAAGTCCCGGGGTCGAGTTGCTCGACTAAAGGCGGTGCTCCAGCATAGCCGCAGTCAAATGACTGAAACAAGTAAAAGAGTAAAAGAGTAAAGAGTACATAGAACCCAGGGGATCTCCCAGTTCCTCCCTTTCTCTGTCTATTTCCAACCCGAATGCTTTCATCGACTCACATCTCGATTCCACAGACACGCATTCATCTGCAACGCACAGTGAAAATGAAGGGGAACCCCCAAAACCAAAAGCGAAAATTAAAAATAAAAGGAATCACAAGAAAACATCATGCCTCCACATCAACACACACATGAACACACACACACACGAACACACACACACACACACACACACACACACACACACACACACACACACACACACACCAAAAAAAGACATAGAAAATACACCCACAACTGGCACAGACACACCTTCAACATCAACAACCCCTCCAGCACTGCACTTACAATCCACCAACACTACCCCAACTGCAACAACTGACCAAAAGAAGGTACTGCCAACAGCAACAACCACCCACACAAACGCAAAACTCCGTGCTAGTGGGA
>NC_042998.1:33526363-33543863 GCF_006345805.1 Octopus sinensis
TTTTTTCTCTTATCTGACTTTATGTTGGGTTTGCTGTCTCTTATATGTGAAAAAAGAGGCTCCAGGGTTGTTTAAGATTTGCTTGGTTTCGCGCACATATACATACATATAGCTCTTCCTGTCCTAAACGAACTTACTTTTCCAGCTCAAATTCAGTCAAGCGGAAAATACACTCCTTAACTACGCGCTAAAAAGCTATTCAAAATATCCACATGACGTCTACTGACCAGCCTGAACAATAAGAATTTTCAACAACGCTATTTTCGAAAACTTCATACACCACCCACACCAACATTCATTCTAAACATTCACGTGACCTCTCTATTATGACCACATTCACGTGACCTCTTTATTATGATCAATAAGAAATTTTAGGCGCGATACTAGCCAAATTTTAACATCTCTGGAGCCTATTTTCTTACCCCAACACCAACTTCCATTCAAACATTCACGTGACCCCTTTATAATGACCAATCAAAATTGTATTGACCATTGTCCACAAGAAATTTCAGGCGCGAAACCAAGCAAATCTTAAACAACTCTGGAGCCTCTTTTTTCACATATAAGAGACAGCAAACCCAACATAAAGTCAGATAAGAGAAAAAAATCAATCAGAAAGGAACTCTATCTCAAATATCTTTTGATAAGCATAACAAATGCGCAACCGGTAAAAAGAACTTTCACCTAATTAAATACACTCTCCCTTACTTAAATTATTTTGTCAGCATTTTCTTCATTTCCTTTATATATATATATATATATATATATATATATATATATATATATACTCGTTTTTTTTAATATGTTATTCGTGTATTTCCACCTGATGAAAACGGTTTTTTATTCGCATGATATAATAATTCTATTCATCGATACAAAACACTCGTTAGAAACAGCTGTAGTAAATGAACCATTATCTATCTGTTGTTATTTAATAAATAATTTTTTAGTGTACTGAATCAGCCTTAGTAGATTTTATTTTAAATTCTATCGTTCTCTTCGGTCGCTAAGTTACGGGAATACAAACAACCAACACCGATTGTCAAGCGGTGGGGAGAGGACAAACACACACACATATATATGACTGGCTTCTTTCAGTTTTCGTCTACCAAATCCACTCACAACGCTTTGACCCCGGGGTTATAGTAGAAGACACTTGCCCAAGTTGCTACGCAGTGGAACCATATGGTTGGGAAGCAAGCTTATTACCATGCAGCCACATCTTACGCCATTGCTGATCTTCTGCAGTTCTCAGCTTATTAAAAATTAAGTCACACTCGATGGATTGGTTACAGCACTCAGGCGTTTTAGAAGTTTTGCGATCTCGTTAAACCTTTTCGCTCCTTTTAAATATACACCCGTCCATTTCAGTATATTGTATCTGCTCTTGTTTGTATGTTTGTTTGCTTGTTGAGCGAAGCGGTCTTCGTCCCAGAGCTCACAAGATCGCGCCTCAGGATTGTCTGTAGTGGGAGAAGTCCGAAACGTGGTCCTTTGCTATTCGTCAGACCCGCAGAAGAGAAAGCAGGTCAACACCCGACACCCAGAGCATCGACGGATGGATGAATGCGCATCCAGGCTCAGCGGTTATGTAGGAAGTCAGGGACAAGAAACAGGAAGAAAGAGTGAGAGAAAGTTAGAGCGAAACAGTACAACAGGGGTCGCCACCACCCCCTGCCGGAGCCTCGTGGCGCTTTAGGTGTTTTCGCTCAATAAACACACACAACGCCCGGTCTGGGAATCGAAACCGCGATCCTCCGACCGCGAGTCCACTGCCCTAACCATTGGGCCATTGCGCCTCCACTGTGTCTGCTCTTGCAGCCATTGCACGTGATTGTTGACTAGGTATTGTCTGAACTTACCAGCTGTTGTCTTTCCGTATCAGGTCAGCTTGTCTTGACAGATATTCGATCAGATGTAATTGAAATTTAATCTTTCTGTCTCATTTCAAATATAACTGATTTTGGTCGAGTCCTGTTTAATTTCTAATTACTCGTAGCAAACTTAAAGTAAATCATACTTTGTTTAGACAAGGTACGTGCATAATATATATATATATATATATATATATATATATATATATATATATATATATATATATATATATATATATATATATAAAATATTATTAGAGACAAAACCACTATTTTGCAAAACAAACAAGGAAAGACTTAATCAATACATAAAATTTTAATAAATAGTCAAAAAAACCGCCACTACAATCGTTTCTTGTCTTGATCGACAATCTTCAGGTGGACTTCCAATAAGTCAGTTTCAATTATGAAAGTCCACCTGAAGATTGTCGATCAGACATAAACGATTGTAGTGGCGGTTTTTTTGACTATTTATTAAAATTTTATGTATTGATTAAGTCTTTCCTTGTTTGTTTTGCAAAATAGTGGTTTTGTCTCTAATAATATTTTATAATATTTTCTATAAATTGGATTTAATCCTAAATCTGATTTTTTCCCTGTAATTTGGATTTATTCCCTAATATTTATTATTTATATATATATATATATATATAATATATATATATATATTAACACTTTTATGTTCTGGTCCTTGTGTGGTTCTTGTGACCTGAGCGACATGCTAAGCCTCAACTCCCTCTAGCTGCATAGTTTCAAAGCAGGGGTTCTCAACCTTTTTTTTTACCTGTAGATCCACTTACATTCCTATTTTATTCCAGTGGTCACCACCCCTCTCATACCCATTCGATGTTTTTAAAATCCTATTGTATTTTCATAATTAAATTTTATTAGGACTTGTATAAAAATTGTTAAAATATTTTGTGTACTGTAGACCTAAAACCAATTTGTTAACAACTAAATTCTGTGGGAAATGGATGTTCACAAGTAAAATCAGTCATAAATATGCAAGTATACATCTATTAAACTAAGGTAGTACTTTAGTGTTGATTTATTTAATGCAAGTCTGGTGGTTGGTGCTGCTTTGTTTGTTTGTTTGTTGAGCGAAGCGGTCTTCGTCCCATGTCTGTAGTGAGAGAAGTCCGAAACGTGGTCCTTTGCTATTCGTCAGACCCGCAGAAGAGAAAGCAGGTCAACACCCGACACCGAGAGCATCGACGGATGGATAAATGCGCATCCAGGCTCAGCGGTTGCGGAGGAAGTCGGGGACAAGAAGTTAGAGCGAAAGAGTACAACAGGGGTCGCCACCACCCCCTGCCGGAGCCTCGTGGAGCTTTTAGGTGTTTTCGCTCAATAAACACACTCAGCGCCTAGTCTGGGAATCGAAACCGCGATCCTCCGACCGCGAGTCCGCTGCCCTAACCACTGGGCCATTGCGCCTCCACTTGTTGCTGGTGCTCTCACACAGGGTATACAAAATAGAGCATTTGTTAAATAAAACCCCTGTATCTGCCAATCTGACTTCCTACATAACCGCTGAGCCTGCATAAAACCCCTGTATCTGCACAATCCATTATATTTCTGAGGGGAATATTATGTTCCTCGAAATAAGTTACAACGTTTTTGAGAATTGTTTTGCCTTTAGTGTCTGTTTGAAGGCGCCTGGCCAAAAACATTTCCTCTCTGAATTCATTGAAATGGGAAATGTTTGCTTCTCAAGCCATGCCAGGCTGATAAGGGCCGGTTTCTCGGTTTCCTGGTTTCAGTGGCGTGTAAAATCCCCACCTGGACGGGACGCCGATCCATCGCAGGATTACTCACTTTTTGCCAGCTGAGTGGACTGGAGCAACGTGAAATGAAGTGTTTTGCTCAGGAACACAACACATCACCCGGTCCAGGAATCGAAACCACAATATTACGACTATGAATCCAGCACCCTAACTACTAAGCCACGCGCTTTCACCTCCGAATTCATTACCATCCAAAAAAAAAAGAGAAAAAACGCCGATGCACCAATAAAATAGCTTTACTATCTCTCGGGTAGATTAATCAGGTTGAAGAGGCAATTTCTGTACTTTTCTGCATCCTTAGCCATTTCGTCAATGCACCTTGACACTGATGAGTTACCTAAAGTAAACACACAAGTAATTTCATTAGCATTTTCTTTCATAAATGATGAAATTACGACAAATACCGCTGGTAAAATTACAGTTTCACCAATATTATGGGGTTTCCCAACCTTTGCTATCATTTTAGAAATTTCATAGGATTCCAGTCAACCATTACTATTTTTACATGATTGGTTACAAGATAACTGATTCACCATTTTTTTTTGCCAGGAATTCATTGTGTAGTTTTCTAAAATATTCTACTGAATTGTTTTACTTGTCTTTGAGTTTGGTCTCCGAATGAATTTTAAGCTTAGCTGACTTCATGCTATCATTTGACAGTACATCCATACATGTGAGCCACATTGGTTTCGCTTCGTTCTGTAGCGACAGGATAAAGCCAAAAGACAGATATTCAATGGAATATTATCGGCATTTCTTAGTTGGAGGGGGTAGAATTTTGGTTTAAGCACCCCATATAAACCCTCGTAACTTTACTATGTTCGGAATTTCTAGAAAGTTTTTGCGAATTTGTCTTCTATACATGGGAATTTATAAAATTATGCAAATAAAATTTTTGTGTGTGATTTAACGGCAATTTAACTGTTGTTTTTAGCACATCCCACAACCACCTGATACCTTCCTTGTTCCTTTGTCACTCTGATATGTCCTGATTTTTTCCAAGAGTTGTCCATTTCTAGAACTTTGACAAAAAGTTCTGAGTGTCTGTATTTGAAACTCTGATTTTTTTTTTTTTGAAAAGAAGTGGGAAATTTTAGGATTTTTGAGGTTTTGAAAAATTAATCTTTTTTTTTTTATTTTTGCAAAAATCGTGTGAATTCCCGTGCGTAGAACACAAATCCGCAAAAATTTTCTGGAAATTCCAAAAAACAAAAATTATGACCGCCTGCTACCTTCATTTGTGTGTGTGTGTGTGTATTTTCCTCATTTTAAACTGTGAGTCAGCATTTTGATTTTTGTTGTTTTTGATTTTATTTGTCCATATATGATGGCCGTCCACTCGTGACCGAGGAAGACCATTGCTGACCTTTAAGAACATTATGAGCCCCAGGATTGACTTATATTTTGCATTTGCGACTCCGTTGGTGGCTAATGACCCCTGCTCTTGACAAGCATAAATGATTCCAAACATTGCAGACCAACTTTCCCTATTCACTACAACAGCAGTGCACTTTCGAGCAGCACGCTTAAGTTCTTCATGCTGGATACGTGCAGAATGCATCCACGCAGAATACATACATACATACATACATACATACATACATACATACATACATACATACATTCATGCATACATAAAGGAGCACTCCATCGGTTACGACGATGAGAGTCCCAACTGATCCGATCAACGGAACAACCTGCTCGTGAAATTAACGTGCAAGTGGCTGAGTACTCCACGGACATGTGTACACTTAACGTAGTTCTCGGTGGGATTCAGCGTAATAGAATGTGAGAAGGTCGGCCCTTTGAAATACAGGTACTACTCATTTTTGCCAGCTGAGTGAACTGGAGCAACGTGAAATAAAGTGTCTTGCTCAAGGACAAAACGCGTCGCCGGGAATTGAACTCTCGACCTTACGATCATCAGCCGAATGCCCTAACCACTAAGCCACGCGCCTTCACCATACATACATACATACATACATACATACATACATACATACATACATACATACATATATACGTGCATGCATACATACATACATACATACGTACATGCAGGCATGCATGCATGCATACATACATACATACATACATACATACATACATACATACATAAAGTTGAATACTGTTAACATAAAACTGAAGATCAATGAAAAAGAGGACACCTATGCTGAACTATTGAGAAATCTGCAGTTATACCTGTAATTATTGGTGCCCCTGGGATATGTAACACACTGCCTAAATACCAATCTACATTTCTTGTAGTCTCTTATAACTTTCCTCTTCAATTACTATCGCCTTCATATCCTCTGCATATATGTATGCTGGTACATTTACTCTTACTATTTGGTTGAACTTGAGTATCTTCTTTTCAAAGATAAAGTCGACCTCGGCGGAATTTGAACTCAGAACGTAGCGACAGGCGAAATACTCCTCTTGACGTCTAGGCTTCCCTCTCTATAGCTACGTATTAGGCTAGCCTACTTCATCGTCCGGGGGCGTCCACACAACAGTTCTCAACATTATTTTTCAGCTTTCTGGGGAATTCCCGAGTTGATTTTATGACCAGCTTCATCTATATATGCTTTTTGTTTTTGATTTTTTTTTTTACTCTTTCATTTGTTTCTATCATTTGACATCGGCCATGCTGGAGCACCGCCTTTAGTCCAACAAATCGACTTATTCTTTGTAAGCCTAATACTTATTCTATAGGTCTCTTTTGCCGAACCGCTAAGTTATGAGGGACGTAAACACACCAACATCGGCTGTCAATCGATGGTGGGGGAACAAACACAGACACACAAATACATACATACATAAATATACACGCCCACATTCACACGTCAAGGTCACTATCCCCTATCCACACGCGCACACACACTCTCACATACACATGCACGCGCACCTTCGTTTTGGAATCACCAATACTTTATTATCTCCCCTTCTTCCTAGCTCTCCTGTCTAACTACCTCTGTCCAACCAGTCACCATAATTGACCGTTAACCCCTAAAGCTCTTTTTTTATTCTCTCTCTGTTTATTTCCTCGTGTTCCTTTCTGTTGAAGAGCGTAGGCTCGAAACGTTAAAAACTTTTCTCACCTTCCCGAGCGTTAAACTAATACACCTGTTTGTTGTTTATACACCTGTCTTCGTCTTTTGCTTTTCTGTAAATTCCAACTGCAAATATATATATATATATACAACGGGCTTCTTTCAGTTTCCGTCTACCAAATCCACTTGGTCGGCCCGGGGCTATAGTAGAAGACATTTGCTTAGGATTTCTACTAACATATTTCAGGGCGTTTTTAAACAAGTTTCTTAGTATGAGTGCACAACTGTGCAGGGTCAACATTGCAACAGGAGTCCACGTTGGAAACAACTGATCTAAAATACAATTTTTTCATGACCCCTGAAAAGTACTGTGTACCCCCAATTTACAGCATTTCATCTGTAGACCCTCAATTTACTGCATTTCATATGTGGGCCCCCAATTTACCGCATTTCATCTGTGGACCCTCAATTTACCGCATTTCATCTGTGGACCCTCAATTTACCGCATTTCATCTGTAGACTCTCAGTTTACTGCATTTCATCTGTGACCCTCAATTTACTGCATTTCATATGAGGACCCTCAATTTACTGCATTTCATATGTGAGCCCCCAATTTACTGCATTTCATCAGTAAACCCCTCTAGAAATTTTGTATGAACCCTTGTTGAGACCCCTGTTTTAATGAGTAGAGAGTGATCAACGATTAGCGGTATTAAACCAGTCTACTTCGAAACAGATTTTATTCTTTTGTGGACTAAACTGCTGCAACAAACGCCACCCAAATATTTCAAATTACAAGTGGTTATTGTTGGTTTTTGGCCCGTAGGTCATCTCTGTTTGATGATATCTTTGATGAAAACACTTTCAGCCTAAACCATCCGGTCTCTTTGTTATATTTGGGACTACATTTTCCAATGCGTCCATTCTTGGCGTGGTGTGATTTCGATTGTGATTTTGTTGCTGTTATTATAACATTTCGTAAGGTGACGGAGAAAATGCTAAGCGACATATCATCCGTCTTCGTGTTCTGAGTTCAAATTCCGCCGTTTTCTACTCTTATTCTTTCGGGACCGAGGAAATAAGTTCCAGTTGAACACTGGGGTCGATATAATTGACTTAAGTCCAGCCCTAAAATCTGAAACCATTTTTATGCAATTTACAAAGGCGGTGAGCTGGCAGAGTCGTTGGCACACTGGACAAAATGCTTAGCTGTAGTTCTTTCAGCTTTATGTTCCGAGGTTCGAATTCTTGTAGGTTGTCTTTGCCTTCCATCCTTTCGCTGTAGATTAAAAAAATAAGCACAAATTTTAACACTGAAGTTGATATAATCGATTTTCTCGCCTCCCTTAAAATCGATGGCCTTATGCGGAAATTTTTAATATGATCTCGTTAAACAGGCGAAATACACGGTCAAATTCCTGTTTTTTTCCCCATCACTTTTGTATACGACAAGCACAAACATCACATTATGTTATTGATCTTACTCCTGTTATTGATCTTATTCCTTAAGCTGTTTGTCAACACAAGAAATCGTACGTAAGTATACGACCTAAATCATGAAGATTATAAATATGTATAAAATCAATGATGTTTGTCCTAGATTACTAATATCTTAAATACGCAGTCATTCTTTATCACAGTTTCCTATTTGAATACACTTCTGTTCAAATCTACGCGGATTTGGGATCGAATATAAAAGTTCATGACAAGGATGACAACAGCACTTAGCATGTACTTAGGTTATTAATGCCGGGAGTGTAACGTAACGTCCATCTCCGCTCGATTTAAACACAGAATCCACAGTGACGTCAGTAAATATTGCCTTGATATCTATACATATAAATTTGACATGGGCAATTCTTTCTTGTCTTGCGATTCATATCAAACGGTTGGGTGGAATTGCGCGAAAAATTACACAGAAGTGTAGGAGGAAGCACTCCGTCGGTTACGACGATGAGGGTTCCGGTTGATCCGAATCAACAGAACACCCTGCTCGTGAAATTAACGTGTAAGTGGCTGAGCACTCCACAGACATGTGTACACTTAACATAGTTCTCGGGGATATTCAGCGTGACACAGAGAGTGACAAGGCTGGCCCTTTGAAATACAGGTACAACAGAAACAGGAAGTAAGAGTGAGAGAAAGTTGTGGTGAAGGAGTACAGCAGGGATCACCACCATCCCCTGCCGGAGCCTCGTGGAGCTTTAGGTGTTTTCGCTCAATAAACACTCACAACGCCCGGTCTGGGAATCGAAACCGCGATCCTATGACCGCGAGTCCGCTGCCCTAACCACTGAGCCATTGCGCCTCCACTCACAGAAGTGTATAATGATCCGGTGATGATGCTGGGCTTTTTTTAATTTTTTCATAGCTCCCGTGGTTAGCGAGATAATCTCCTATAATAATACCCTTGTGTTTATGAATGAGAAAGGAAGGGGTCATGTCAGCGTTTCAACTCTGTGTGAATATATGTGTGTGTGTGTGTAAAAGGGGGGCGGTCGTGAATATGAATGTGTGTGTGAGTGTGCGCGTGTGTGTGTATGTGCATTTGAATTTGTGTATGTGTGCATGCGCGTGCGCGCAATGGAAGTGAGATGGTTAACATTCAACGCTGAAAAGAAAAATAAAACAGCGTTTCAACTCTGTGTATTTGGTATGTTTTACCTGAGTACACATTCTGTTCTCTATGAAGTTACGTGTCTGTTTTGTGTTGACATAAAGTAATTTCTTTGGTATTTCACGACCAAATTTTATTTAGCGTCATTATTATTATTAAATTTATGCATTTCTAATCAATTTGGAGATATTTCCTATCGGGTTACTCTCTTTTTCTCTCTTTTACTTGTTTCAGTCATTTGACTGCGGCCATGCTGGAGCACCGCCTTTAATCGAGCAACTCGACCCCGGGACTTATTCTTTTGTAAGCCCAGTACTTATTCTATCGGTCTCTTTTGCCGAACCGCTAAGTAACGGGGACATAAACACACCAAAATCGGTTGTCAAGCAATGCTAGGGGAACAAACACAGACACACAAAAACACACACACTTATATACATACATATATACGACGGGCTTCTTTCAGTTTCCGTCTACCAAATCCACTCACAAGGCTTTGGTCAGCCCGAGGCTATAGTAGAAGACACTTGCTCAAGGTGCCACGCAGTGGGACTGAACCCAGAACCATGTGGTTGGTAAACAAGCTACTTACCACACAGCCACTCCTGCAGATTTTTAACAATGCATTTGGTGATTATTTGCTTTATTTCTCGGGCAAAATTTACAATTTACAATAAAAGAATAAAATTATTGTTTCATTCAAAAATTGATGAGCTTTCTTTTTAATGATGACTTGAAATGGCAAATATTTTTCCAACTGTATTTGCTTAAAAAAAAAAAAAAAAAAAAACGATGCACACACAATATGACACTCGCTCAGATTCATCTCATAGTATTCTATACTTAGTGGCCGGATATAACTTCTGTTACAACTTGTCATCCTCTGGAATATAATACATTCATGCATTTATACTTACCATACGAAAGTTATCATATTTTCTATCTCACTGAATGACAAATAACAAATATCTATTTTGGTATGTCTTTTAAAATGTCACATTTAAAATATTTGGAAATTTCATGATTTCTTTAATTCCTGTTCAGTAACATCCGCAATATTGTCCTCAAGTTACTTCACATCCTCAACATAGCAACGACTTCATCCCAAAAAAAAGATATAAATAAACAAACAGACAAAAATTACACTCCAGCAGATGTTAAGTCTCTGCAGTGTTTCAAAGACACTCCCAAGAGAGTGCTTTTAATCCACCAGGAACAGCGTTGTTGTGGTGGTGGTGTTGTTGTCGTTGTTAAGCAACAAGACGGGTAAGGGTGATTAGGTGATGGTCTAGGGCTTAGGGGCGGGAGACCCCAGACCTTGGGAAAAAAATCGTTAGCCGTCTTGTTGTTGTAGTCGAGGGCTCTTCGTTGACGCCCGACACCACTGGGAGGTGGCCCCCGAAGTCGCTGGAAATGGAGATCTCCAGGTCCAAATTCTTGGACGGCCAGGAAGAGCGTTGTTGCTCAACGCCCTTAGACATTGTCCCAGATCGCTTGCAGAATAAGTCACGTGACTAAAAAAAACAACATAGAGTTTCTTAACAATACTCTTCCATCGCTGACTTACATATGCTTACAGATGTTTCCTCACTCTGCTTTTCTGACATTACTTCGAACTCCCTCTCTTTGATTGCTTCAGTCGTTAATTTTCCGTTTGTCAACTGATACCAATTCGCCGATATTAGAAGGCCTGCAAAGGCTATGCATATCTACCTTTCTTCAAGCAACACACACACACACACACACACTCAATCACCGCGCGCGCACTCCCACACACACACTCGCACACACACACACACTCTCGCACACACACACTCTCGCACACGCACACTCACACCCACATATTCGCGCGCGCAAACACACAAGGTGCGTGGCTTAGTGGTTGGGGTGTTGCACTCACAAATCGCTGGATCGTGGTTTCGATTACTGGACCGAGCGAACGCGTTGTGCGCTTTAGCAAGACACTTCATTCTAGTTGCTGCATTCCACCCAACCGTAAATAGGCCATCCTGCAATGGACTGGTCTTAATCTGGTTAGAGAGTTCCACTTAAATAAACGTTTTTCTGGATTATATATACACATACATACAAAGGTGCAGGAGTGGCTGTGTGGTAAGTAGCTTGCTAACCAACCACATGGTTCCGGGTTCAGTCCCACTGCGTGGCATCTTGGGCAAGTGTCTTCTGCTATAGCTCCGGGCCGACCAATGCCTTGTGAGTGGATTTGGTAGACGGAAACTGAAAGAAGCCTGTCGTATATATGTATATATATATATATATGTATGTGTGTGTTTGTGTGTCTGTGTTTGACACCCTCGCATTGCTTGACAACCGATGCTGGTGTGTTTACGTCCCTGTAACTTAGCGGTTCGGCAAAAGAGACCGATAGAATAAGTACTGGACTTACAAAGAATAAGTCCCGTGGTCGATTTGCTCCACTAAAGGCGGTGCTCCAGCATGGCCGCAGTCAAATGACTGAAACAAGTAAAAGAGTAAAAGAGTATATATATATATATATATATATATATATATATATAGGGAGAGTTTACGAAAAAAACAAAAGACGAAGACAAGCGGTGTACAAAACAAACGGATGTATTAGTATAACGCTCAGATAAATATGTGTGTATATGTGTGTGTGTGTGTGTGTGTGTGCTAGCAGGTAAGCCCGATTTCAACCGGTCAGAGAACGACGTGAAGAGAAAAACGAAGACATCAAATAAACAAGCAAATAAATAAATAAATAAACAAACAAAGAAGTGGACACGAAGTGTTGTTTGGGCGATGGATCTTGGTAGACAAGAAAGAATGTCAGTCATGGTGAGTTATTAAGGAGAGCGTATTAATCTGTACATCTATGCATAAATTATTGTACTTTGAAATTATGGTTGCATGATGAAGGTTGCGAAACGTCTTAAAGATGTCAAGTGGTTAAATAAACATATTCATCCGTCACACCACCAAACGACGATTTCATCTTAATCGAAGGAGATGGGCTTTCTCCGTCCGGGTTGCGAATCCGTGGAATAAGCTGCCGGACGAGATAGTGAAGATGCCGACGACCGCTCGGTTCAAAGTCTCTCTTGACCAGAAATGGCCTGAACTCTCTGCATGAACACCCTACCTGTACATAACTCCATGTCCCCCTACATGGCCTTGCTCTTTGCTTTTTGAGCCAAAAAATTAACTTAACTTAACATTTTATGGCTTATATGCTCCTCGAGCAATAATCTCATCGATCAGATCTCCTTCTGCATTATACTTATCCGTATTGGATTACTATGTATTCTGCTAGCTGAGTTCGTAAGAGGAGCTTTCTGTGGAAGCCATAAGATTCTGTGAATCCAATTATAACACTACAAATTTGTACATCGGGCGGATGTGTCGAAAGTATATCCTACTTCTTAGCATGTCTTTGTTTTCAATCTGTTTCCTTTCTCCAGTGATGATGATGATGATGATGATGATGATGATGATGATGATGATGATGATGATGATGATGATGATGATGATGCTGATGATGATGATGATGATGATGATGATGATGATGATGATGATGGTGGTGGTGGTGGTGGTGGTGGTGGTGGTGGTGGTGGTGGTGGTGGTGGTGGTGGTGTTTTTATTAACGTATTTTTACAGGAAGAAAAGAAAGAGAGAAGCAACATTCAGAGTGTAAAAGATCGAGCGGGCGTGGCTGTGTGGTACGAAGCTTGCTTCCCAGCCACATGACTCCGGGTTCAGTCCCACTGCGTGGCACCTTCGGCAAGTGACTTCTGGTATAGTCTGGGGCCGACCAAAGCCTTGTGAGTGGATTTGGTAGACGGAAACTGAAAGAAGCCTGTCGTATATATGTATACATATATGTATATGTTTGTGTGTGTGTTTTTGTTCCCTCGTGTGTTTACGTCCCTGTAACTTAGCGGCTCGGCAAAAAGAGGTTGATAGAATAAGTACTAGGCTTACAGAGAATAAGTCCTGGGGGGTCGATTTGTTCGACTAAAGGTGGTGCTCCAGCATGGCCGCAATCAAATGACTGAAACAAATAAAAGAATAAAAGAATAAGTTATCGAGAAAAAAAACTC
The DNA here is from genome assembly GCF_006345805.1 of Octopus sinensis. Classification (NCBI taxonomy): domain Eukaryota; kingdom Metazoa; phylum Mollusca; class Cephalopoda; order Octopoda; family Octopodidae; genus Octopus; species Octopus sinensis. Next base: position 33,539,777 of record NC_042998.1, read on the forward strand.
ATTACTACGTTACCAAGGAAACAACGTAAAAAGGTGGGGGTGGGCGTATGGAGCAAAATATGGAGTGGAGAGTAAGGGTTCGTGTATTTCAGAAGTGACGAGTTTAGCCACGCCTTGTGGGCACGTTGGTGCAGAGAATGGTCTGTGACACTCGCTACAACAGCTACCCCACCTCACGGAACTCATATCTCAGATGGGCCGCAGTTACCCCCAATCTGGCGAAGGAAACCGGCAGTGCGGGATCCAAAAACACCCGATGTCTCGGCGGCCACCTTATTGATTGTATGGTTGTTGCTGTTTAGTGTCAAATCGTTTTTCATTGACATAAAATCAAAGACATTTCATCCAACATCTTAATATAATAATTGTGAATGTCAGTGTGTCAGTGTGTCACGCTCTTTCATCTTTACTCCTAGAGGCCGTAGCCCAACATATCATACCATTTTGGAATCAGACCGACTCCGTGAGTTTAGCCACGCCTTGTGGGCACGTTGGTGCAGAGAATGGTCTGTGACACTCGCTACAACAGCTACCCCACCTCACGGAACTCATATCTCAGATGGGCCGCAGTTACCCCCAATCTGGCGAAGGAAACCGGCAGTGCGGGATCCAAAAACACCCGATGTCTCGGCGGCCACCTTATTGATTGTATGGTTGTTGCTGTTTAGTGTCAAATCGTTTTTCATTGACATAAAATCAAAGACATTTCATCCAACATCTTAATATAATAATTGTGAATGTCAGTGTGTCAGTGTGTCACGCTCTTTCATCTTTACTCCTAGAGGCCGTAGCCCAACATATCATACCATTTTGGAATCAGACCGACTCCGTGAGTAAATGAAAAACATTGCGGGCCGAATCCGGAGGCACAATCCTGAAATCATGCATTTTCAAGGTTTCATTACTGCGATTGTATTTGGCGATTGTTTTGCAATGAAATTTTTTGTACGATAACAATTTTTATAACTTGGAAATAAATTTGGGGCAAAATCGAAATTAATTGCGAAATCCAGCGATTATTTTCGGCGTGTTTTTTTTTAGAGTTTTTTTTTGTTTTGTTTTGTCTTGTTGGGGGTTTTTTTGCGACGAATAGGAACAACATCATGGAGATTTGACTCAGGAAGAAGTGATTGCAACAAATTCTCCAAAAAGTCCTGGGGTCAATTTGCCCGACTAAAAGGCGGTGCACCAGTATGGCCGCAGTCAAATGACTGAAACAAATAAGAGAATAAAAGAATAAAACAAGTTAGAGATCTCTTCACAGATTTTCCCCATTCAAGCTCAGCAGCTTCAAAGCTATAGACTAGCTTAAAAGCCGTCTGGTAGGCGGCGGTTTTAAGCTAGTTTACAATACTGATCACAGTTCTAAATTATTGCACGGGATTATTTTGTTGTTGTTGTTCAGAGGAGGCGTTGCTTCCCATGTTTAAAAGTTGTTTCCCTTGTTTAAGATACTGCTGTTAGTTTTAATGGCGGTGGTTGTATTGGTTTCGATGTTGATACTGGTTGTGTTGATGTTGAGAATAGAAAGTAATGGTGGAGAAGATGGATTCGTGTGTGTCTGTGTGTGTGTGCATGCATGTATGTGTTAGCGTGTTTGTGTATGTATGTGCATTATAGTGCGCGTGTGTATGTATGTATGTATGTATGTATGTATGTATGTAGATAGACAGACAGATAGATAGATAGATAGATAGATAGATAGACAGACAGACAGACAGACAGATAGACAGACAGACAGATAGACAGACAAACAGACAGACAGACAGACAGACAGATAGATAGATAGATAGATAGATAGATAGATAGATAGATAGATAGATAGATACTCATTATGATCCAGGAAAATATACACAAAACACAAATATTCACAGTGAAAAATTCCACCTCACAGTGAGTAAGTGTTTATTGTGGCTCATCCACAGTGGTGCAGACACGTGCACACACACATACATACATACATACATACATACATACATACATACATACATACATACATACATACATACATACATACATACATACATACATACATACATACATACATACATACATACATACATACATACATACATACATACATACATACATACATAGGCTAGGACGAAGCCTTTTGGCAAAGAAGAAAGTGTAGTTTTTAAATCCTTAAAAGACATCTGCTATTCCCAAACAACGAAATTACAAGCCATATGACGAAGTGAGAAGGCATAATTTACAATTATTGAAGGCGCGATATCTCGTAAGCTGGGATTTCCGTAAAGTGAAGATGGTATGCAATTCGTGGCACTCCGCCGGTTACGACGTCGGGGGTTCCTATTGATCCGATCAACGGAACAGCCTGCTCGTGAAATTAACGTGCAAGTGCCTGAGCACTCCACAGACACGTGTACCCTTAACGTAGTTCTCGGGGAGATTCAGCGTGACACAGAGTGTGACAAGGTTGGCTCTTTGAAATACAGGTACACCAGAAACAGGAAGAAAGAGCGAGAGAAAGTTGTGGCGAAAGAGTACAGCAGGGTTCGCCACCAGCCACTGCCGGAACCTCATGGAGCTTTAGGTGTTTCCGCTCAATAAACACTCACAACGCCCGGTCTGGGAATCGAACCCGCGATCCCACGACTGCGAGTCTGCTGCACTAACCACTGGACCATTGCGTCTCCACTGTGTGCAATTAATTAGAAGCTGAAGCATCTTAGTAAAAGCACTCCCTTCTCTTTATCACTCTCTCTCTCCTCTCTCTTACACTCTCTCTCTTTTCTCTCTTTCTCTCTGTACATTCGTTCAAAACGCGTAGTCGTATTTGATGGTGACAAAGTTACCTCCCTTATAATATGAGCTTGGTTTATATTACATGAAAATATGTTGTATTACCTCCCCTGCTCAAATCAAACCTATACGCTATAGGTTTGTGGTCCTCTCAACCTCTGTTGTGCCCCTGGTTTTATAGCTGATTGCGCGGTGAAATGGGTTCACTGCTGCGCAGCTTTTCTTATCCACTCAAAATAAATTCACACATAGGAGCCTCGCTATGTTTGCACAGATCTACTGAGCTTTTAAGAATCGGTCACGCGTTCGCTTCCACATACTTATAAATGAATGAATGAATGAATGAATGAATGAATGAAAGAATGAATGAATGAATGAATAAATGAATGAATAAACACACATACACACACAAACACACATAAACGCGCGCGCGCACACGCACACACACACACAACTAAGGGTATAAGTCTAAAATGTTAGTTAGTTAGTTAATTTTTTGGCTCAAACAGCAAAAAGCAAGGCCATGTAGGGGGATATGGAGTTATGTACAGGATGGTGTTCATGTAAAGAGTTCAGGCCACTTGTGATCAAGGGAGACTTTGAACCGAGCGGTCGTCGGCATCTTCACTATCTCGTCCGGCAGCTTATTCCACGGATCTGCAAACCGGGCGGAGAAAGCCCCTCTCCTTCGATTGAGATGAAATCGTCGCAGATAGAGCTTTTCGGAGTGACCCCGCAGCCGACGCTCTGGAGCAGGAGTGAAGAACAGCTCTTTAGAGGGGTTACACTTTCCGCTTATGATGTTGTGAGCACTCTTCTTTCAGTTTACGACATTCATGACCCCTTTTGATCTTCCGCAAGGTGTAAATTTTGCTGCAACTCTTTTCATTCGCAATTCCCTTACTCAAAATTCGTTGGGAAGAACTCCAGGACACACCATTCAAACTACAATTTTCGTATCGAGAAAGCTTCTTGTAGAGATGTATTGTATCAAAAAGCGCAGAAGCGCTTCAGTAGCTGATGGAGGCATGCTGAACGATTTTCGTTTGCTAGTAATAAACCTCTGTGCTTTTCAGTATTATATTTCTATACGAAATTCTTTCTCGAGACGAATGACGGAGTTTCCTGGCTTTCTACAGGATATCCACATTATGTCAAATATACAGAATGATTTTTCTATTGGCAATATGACAAATGTAAATTCTGTTCAAATTTGTATACATGTGTTCAGATGCACATCTTATAATTCTGTGTTTTTTTTTTTTTTAGCTATTTATCTATTTATTGTAGGTATTTATTTATTCTGAAACAAGTTAAAATG
>NC_042998.1:33548863-33561363 GCF_006345805.1 Octopus sinensis
CATATATGTATGTATGTATGCATATGTTTTATTTATTAAATTGTTATTATATGATTGAACGCCTCGCGTCACTTTCTTATTTCTCCAAGTAAGTTTATATATATATATATATATAGCAATAATAATTCTCTAAATGAGATATAGACAGTGACTGCTCCATAACATAAGGGACATTAGCCAACTGAATATGGCTAGGGACAGGGCAGGGTGGTGGGGGTGTCACTGTTGCATTTAGCCCCAGGCGAACATCAACGTCACCAGATAGGCCGACGCCATCACGGCGTCCTCTATCTTGCAAAGGGAGATCATTCCCCAAGAAGCGGATGCCACATACGGACCTAGGTTTCAAGGTGTATTGCCTATTATCAACGTATGGTAGGCACCGCCTCTCGACGAACAACTCACCGTGCAAGATATATATAAAGATTTTCAAGTAAATACATTTACTGATTTCGAAAATCTGTTCGACAGCAATAATAATTCTCTAAATGAGATATAGACAGTGACTGCTCCATAACATAAGGGACATTAGCCAACTGAATATGGCTAGGGACAGGGCAGGGTGGTGGGGGTGTCACTGTTGCATTTAGCCCCAGGCGAACAGATTTTCGAAATCAGTAAATGTATTTACTTGAAAATCTTTATATATATCTTGCACGGTGAGTTGTTCGTCGAGAGGCGGTGCCTACCATACGTTGATAATAGGCAATACACCTTGAAACCTAGGTCCGTATGTGGCATCCGCTTCTTGGGGAATGATCTCCCTTTGCAAGATAGAGGACGCCGTGATGACGTCGGCCTATCTGGTGACGTTGATGTTCGCCTGGGGCTAAATGCAACAGTGACACCCCCACCACCCTGCCCTGTCCCTAGCCATATTCAGTTGGCTAATGTCCCTTATGGTATATATATATATATATATATATATATATATATATATATATATGTGTGTGTGTGTGTGTGTGTGTATGTAGGTAGGTAGGTAGGTTGGTAAGTAGGTAGGTAGGTAGGTAGGTAGGTAGGTAGGTGTATATATGTACATGCAATCCCGTGGTTTGATGCTCGGCGTCGTACCGCAGTGATACTTACCATAATTACCAACGAGCAATTAAAACCAACTCCATTCAAAACGGTGAGAGGCATAATCTCAGAGTTCAGGAATTCTTTGAAGTGACATGTCATCTAGAAAACATGAAGCTTCTCTTAATCTCCGTTTGGTAATTACGAAGCATCTCCAAGAGGCAGAGGTAATTGTAAGGAATCAAGAATTTGTTGTATGACATGGGATATATCTCTGTGTATATGTGTGTGTGTGTGTGTGTGTGTGTGCATGTGTGTGTGAATGTGTGTGTGTATGTGTGTGTGTGGTGTATGTGTATATGTGAGTGGGTATGTATATGTATGTATATATATATATATATATATATATATATCAAGAAGAATATTACTAACGATTACTACGAAGTGGCATAGCATTACCAAGGCGGCGAGCTGGCAGAAACGTTAGCAAGCTGGGCGAAATGCTTAGCGGTATTTCGTCTGCGTTACGTTGTGAGTTCAAATTCCACCGAGGTCGACTTTGCCTTTCATCCTTTCGGGGTCGATAAAAGAAGTACCAGTTACGAACTGGGGTCGATGTAATCGACTTAATACCTATGTCTGTCCTTGTTTGTTCCCTCTGTGTTTAGCCCCTTGTGGGTAATAAAGAAATAGGTATTTCGTCTGCCGCTACGTTCTGAGTTCAAATTCCGCCGAGATCGACTTTGCCTTTGATCCTTTCGGGGTCGATTAAATAAGTACCAGTTACGCACTGGGATATAATCGACTTAATCCGTTTGTCTATCCTTGTTTGTCCTAACTGTGTTTAGCCCCTTGTGGTAGTAAAGAAATAGGCATAGCATTACCTTTAATCCTTTATATATATATATATATATATATATATTATATATATATATATATATGTGTGTGTGGTGTGTGTGTGTGTGTGTGTGTGTGTATGTATGTATGTATATATATATATATATAATATATATATGTGTGTGTGTGTGTGTATGTATGTATGTATGTATGTATGTATACAGCTTTACACAGACCTACACGTGTTTCAACTGCTCCGGTTAGTAACCGTTGTAATTGCAAACCTACTATAATACCGATGCAGTTTCTTCAGAGTTTTTACTTTAATATCCTTCGATTTAACTGTTTAAAGTGTTTCATTTATCTACTCTGCGTTGTATGATGTTGTTCGTTAAGTTAGACACCAACTATCTTCAATTCAAGTTTTGATTGGATAATCACTTATAATCCGTTATTTCAAAACATTCTGTTGTTGAAATGTTTATTATTCATTTAAACCGGGCAAACGTGAATTTCTTCATGAGCAAGTATTTCAAAACTTGTTCCTGTCTAGAATTTATTACATTATACTTAGATGTAAAAATCTGGTACAATTCTCCTAAACATAAGTCACATGTTTTAGTTCCAGGTCTGTATGGTTTTGCAGTATAAATCACTTCCCAATTGATAGTATAGTCTTTGTTTTTGTCTTTAATAGACCAGACTCATTTACTAAAACTTGTGTGGAATCTTTTATTTTTATCTCTAAATGAACTCAAATGATTTTCCAGTCTCCTCTTGAAAATTACCTTCAGATGTAGTTCTTGAAGGTATTTGTTCTTTCTAAGAGAAAACTTACAAAATTTTATATTTTTAACGATTCTCCAGAGTTCATCTTCGAAAGGTGCCAGATGTTGGTTTATGTGGTGGATATTTCCGTGTTTTAGAATTTTGCTGTATTTCATCATCAGTTGTAGCATTTTTAGGATCTCTTTTTTTATCATGAAAGTAAGCTTCCGTCTCATACGGTGTATAAAAGAATTTATCTATATATATATAATGTTTTGTCTGTTAGTTCCCTATGCATTCCCAAACGGCTTGACCAAATCAAATCAAATTTTACAAGGTAATAGTATCGGATCCCGTGAGTGTCAACATGTAATTTATTTTTGTTTCTTTTTTTATTTTGATTAAAGCAATATAACATTGGCACTAGTTCGGTATCACGTGTCAAAAGTGAAAGAATAAGATCTATATTGTAATGTGATATAATATTGTTTCACTTTTATTCTTTCACCTTTCATTCTAAGCCCATAATAAGGCGGCGAGCTGGCAGAATCGTTAGCACGCAGGGCGAAATGCTTAGCGGTATTTCGTCTGTCTCTACCTTCTGAGTTCAAATTCCGCCGAGGTCGACTTTGCCTTTCATCCTTTCGGGGTCGATTAAATAAGTACCAGTTACGCACTGGGGTCGATGTAATCGACTTAATCCGTTTGTCTGTCCTTGTTTGTCCTCTCTGTGTTTAGCCCCTTGTGGGTAGTATAGAAATAGGCATTTCGTCTGCCGTTACGTTCTGAGTTCAAATTCCGCCGAGGTCGACTTTGCCATTCATCCTTTCAGGTTCGATAATTTAAGTGCCAGTCGCGTACTGGGTTCGATCTAAACGACTGGCCCCCCTCCCCAAAAATTTCGAACCTTGAGCCTAGAGTAGAAAAGATTGTAAGCCTCTAATATTGTTTCCCTTTTATTATTTCACTTTTAATACTAATGTTGTAACACTAAAATCATCTTATTTCTATTCTATTTGAAATAAATGAATTATTTATATCCAAATATGAACAACTTCCCGTCTTTATGGCCACGACTGTCAGTGTATGCGTGTTGACTGTCAGGAATGGTGTGTCAGTGTATGTGTTGACTGACATAACGAACGGCTGGAGTTGAAACTCTTGACAAAAAAAATGAGGTAGCAGGTCCAAGGTATATAATAAGCATTTACCGTTCAGTTACCAGTTAATAATTATCGCTGCAGTTGCAAGGTTGCAAGGGATTTACAATTACGTATTTACCCTTAAATTAACATCTAATACATGTGCGTAAGATATATATATATATATATATATATATATATATATATATATAAAGAGATTTATCTATAATAATTATTGTGGCATTTACCGTTAAATTAGTTGTTCATACATGTGCTTCTATTTGGTTAACGTGCTTATCTTTGGTTAATTTATGCTGCATGCAAAAGTAAAGACATGCTACATACATACAACTGCTTACAAAAATAGGGTTTCATGTATAATTTTGGGTTTACAATATTGAAAATATATAAGAAAAGACGTACTCTCTCCACAAACAAGTATAAAGCAAGAACGTTTTCATGATTAGACAGAGGTTCAATTGAATAGCTCTCAGAAACAGACTATGTAAAAATTCGTTCTTCTCCCTCTCTTGTTCTTCATCCTTTCTGGTTTTCTCTCCCAACCTTCCCTATTCTTCTCTTCTCCCTTTCACCGTTCCCTCTCTCTTATTCATCTTCCTCCTTCTCGTCACTGACACGTGATCAGAGGGAAGCTTTCTTTCCGACTGCTACCTTCAACAAGTCAACACGTCTTATCCTGTCCTTCTCATAAGCCGTCCACTCTATGCGTTCAAAATAATTTTTCCATCGTCTCGGCTTAACAGCCCTCATCGTTTGTTTTTACTATGTTATTCTCCTCCTCCTGTCTTTTACTGTTTTTATTAGTATTGGTTTTACTGTCTTGTTTTGCTTTTACTGTCCTGTTCTTGTTACCACTTTTACCCCTCCGCAAAATATCCAAATTTTATTTAATTTGCTTTGCGGAAAGGATTGTTTCAACGAAGTCGCGTCATGTCCTTACTTTCGAAACGCGGAGTAGTCGAAGCAGGGGCAACTGAAGAAGGGGAATACTCCTTGTGTTGCATGTCTTGTACTCTGTTTTTTCGCTGTTTGAAAAAAGTCCTTTTCCATGTTTTTGTTTTTGTTTTCGTTTCTCATTGTGTTCTACGTTTTTTTGGTGCCCTGTACCCATATATGCATGTATATATACATATAGATGTAGCTATGTACATATATGTCTATATGCATATGTCTATATATCACCGTGACCGATCAGGCTATCAGATGTTGCTACACATCGCTGGTTACAACGTGCTTCGCATTGTTTTAGCCTTCAAATGACGCCACCCCGCTGGTTAAGCGAGCAGGCCAATATATATATATATATATATATATATATATAAATGACATATATATATGTGTGTGTGTGTATATGTACATATACATATACACATATATATATGTTTTATATATATCTAGAGAGAGAGAGGGGGGATGGAGGAAAGGAGGGATAGATAGATAGATAGATAGATAGATAGATAGATAGATAGATAGATAGATAGATAGATAGATAGATGAAGGCTTAGATCATGGACATGTATGCATAATACACGCATACATGCATACATACATACAAACATACATGCATACATACATACATACATACATACATACATACATACATACATACATACATATTTACATACATATACGTACATATGATAGCAAACGTGTGTTTTGAATAAATATATCTCAGTGTTATATGAATGTGTCACGTGTGTGTATTTGATAATTTGCACTCAGAAAAGAAAGAGAAAATTGGTAAAAAGGATGTTTATACTGATGATGTCAACGCATTAATTTGTGACTCCGTCATTTGGGATGTTAATAACGGTCACAGCGTGCTGACAGTTTCAAATAACAAACTATTTGATCATGAAATGAGAGATAAGTAGCAAATACTCAGGGACACGCTCTGAATGAAAACCAAGTTGTAAAGGTTGGTGTTAACGTAGTTCACATTGTGAGCTAAAAACAAATTGTATCTACCAAAAATTTCACATGTGGCGAGGGAAAAGAATCATTAAGCGATTAACTCTAGACAAGAAAGGCAAGGGAGATAATTCCTCAGTGAACTAATGTAAGCAATGCAGTGGAGGGTGAGTATGTATGTATGTATGTATGTATGTATGTATGTATGTATGTATGTATGTATGTTTGTATGTGTGTATGTATGTTTGTTTGTATGTATGCATGCATGTATGTATGTATGTTTGTATGTATGTATGTATGTATGTATTTATTATGTATGTATTTATGTGTATGTGTGTTTGTGTGAAAAAAAATTCAATTAAAAATACAAGTTTAAAATGGGAAAACAAAAGAATATGAAAAATAAAAAATATTACAAAATAAATAATAAAAAATTAAAATGAAAAATATAAAAGATTATATGAATAAATCAGTAGCAGAAATAAATTAAAAAAACATAAAAAAAAAGAATTAGGAGTGGCTGTGTGGTAAGTAGCTTGCTTACGAACCACGTGGTTCCGGGTTCAGTCCCACTGCGTGGCACCTTGGGTGTCTTCTACTATAGCCTCGGGCCGATCAAAGCCTTGTGAGTGGATTTGGTGGACGGAAACTGAAAGAAGCCCGTCATATATATATATATATATATATATGTATATGTGTGTATATGCTTGTGTGTCTGTGTTTGTCCCCCCAACATCGCTTGACAACCGATGCTGGTGTGTTTACGTCCCGTAACTTAGCGGTTCGGCAAAAAAGAAACCGATAAAATAAGTACTAGGCTTACAAAGAATAAGTCCTGGGGTCGATTTGATCGACTAAAGGCGGTGCTCCAGCATGGCCACAGTCACATGACTGAAACAAGTAAAAGTAAAAAGAGAAAGGTGTTTTTTTAAGGTGTGTGGGAAAAGTCACTGAAAGGAGGGGGTTTTGTTGAGTCCGAAAGGAGTTCGAGTACGTAGAGTGAACATGTAGCCTTGTTCCGGGCAGAGGCTAGTGTTGGTGGATCCATGGCGTAGGGCAGGGCCGAAGACGGTGAGGCCTGAAGAGGAGTGGTCGGCCAAGCGAAAATGATGGGCGACAGTGGCGTTCTTAAGTATATGGACATCTCGTAGGCGTTCGGTAAACCGGTCGGTAAACGGACGGCCAGTCTGACCAATGTAAAGGATGCAGTAAATAAGGCTTGAGGAAGTGCAGAAGAAGGAGTTCCTAATGTAGAGGGTGTCCTGGTTGGATCCAGTGAGGGAGGTAGTCTTAGTGATGAAAGAACAGATGTGGCAACGGGGTCTGGAGCAAGGGAAGAGTCCGCGTTGGATGGGAATGAAGGAGGGGAGGGAGCTATGGACAATTAGATCGATTAGGTTACGGGCGCGTTTGAAGGAGAGCAAGGATGGGTTGGGGGAAATAGGGAGGGTGGTGGGATCTAACACACACACACACACACATAATTTACTTTCCTTTTAATGTAAGAGAAAAACATATTTTTTTATGTTTAAAGAGACTCTTTAAACCTTTTTTTTTTACCTATGGAGCCCTTTCATTTTCCTGCCGTGGACGCTTATAACCATTCGATGTTTTAAAAACTCCAGTTATGTCTTTATCATGGATTGTATTAAAAAAGGACGCATGTCCTAGCGGTTAGGGGTTTTCTCTCACGATCGCGAGATTGTAGTTTCAATTCCTAGACCTGGTGATGCGTTGTGTTTTTGAGCAAAACACGTCTTCTAACGTTGCTCTGCGACACCTGAATGATGCGTGGGACATCGTGCGCCTGTTCAGACAACGTCGGGGGTAGGGAGCTAATGTACAGCGCATACATTTGATCGCTATAAACAAATCATTTGTGCAGATCGTTCAGCAAAAAAGCTGAACACTTCCACGTCGTCTTCGACGGGGGAGGTCATCATTAAAAAAATAGTTTAAACACTTTGGGTCTTGTCGGAGTATAACCAATTTATAGCGCATATATTTTAGCAACAAAACCTTATATGGACCCCTTAAGGGTCATGTGGATCTCTGTGGAGAACCGATGGTTTAACAGATAAAGCGCGACGAGCAACGATTGTGGCCCAGACGGATGCATTTAATTTATGGGCGTTTGTTGGGGTCTAATGTCACTCAAACGCTCCGATACCCCCATCCCCTAGAATGCAAGAGGACTAATATTTCAACTAATGACTTTTCAGATGATTTAAAACTTGCCACCATTATATTCTAAGAAGATATTTTAACTATTTTTTTGTTTTTTTTATGACTGTGCATCTCATTTTTATAAAATGTGCTCAGCAGGCCATGCTATGTAAATGCAAATCTCAGCGCTTTAGGGGTTAAACATTTTCTTCTCATTTTCAGTCTTACTCTAATGTGTTGCTGTTGTTTGTTCCTTTTTCGAGCAATGCCTGGCTCATAAGAGCCGGTTTCCCGGTTTCCTTGGCGCATAGGTTCCCCCACATGGATGGGCCGCCGGTCCGTCGCAGGTGAGCTGCTAGATGCAGGAGGAAAGAGTGAGAGAAAGTAGTGGCGAAAGAGTCAGCAGAAGTTTGCCATTATCTTCTGCCGGAGCCGCATGGAGCTTAGATGTTTCGCTCACAATCACACACACATCGCCCGGTCTGAGATTCGAACCCACGATCCCTCGACCGCGCGTCCGCTGTTCTAACCACTAGGCCATGTGTCTCCACCTTGCTCTAATGTAGTGCATCGATTTTGTTAATAAGCCGTGAATTTTCTGCTCACATTTGTTATAGACGTCAGTTTTGCGAGTCAGAGTAAAACCGATTTCTTCGTCCACTGTCGCCATGTGCAATCTGTTAAATTATCGGAAAATAAAGTGTAATACGTTGGAACTAATTTGCAAAATTTTGAGAACACTCACGCACACAAATCTAATAAATAAAGCTTTCATATGCAGTTCTCTCCCTCTCTCTCTCTCTCTCTCTCTCTCTCTCTCTCTCTCTCTCCCTCTCTCTCTCTCTCTCTCTCTCTTGCTCTCTCGCTCAGCGCAAACACACACATGAACACACACCATATATATATACAAACACATACACATATATATACACGTATACATATATACAATGCGGCGAGCTGGCAGAAACGTTAGCACGCCGGGCGAAATGCGTAGCCGTATTTCGTCTGCCGTTACGTTCTGAGTTCAAATTCCACCGAGGTTGGCTTTGCCTTTCATCCTTTCGGGGTCGATAAATTAAGTACAAGTTACGCACTGGGGTTGATGTAATCGACTTAATCCGTTTGTCTGTCTTTGTTTGTCCCTTCTATGTTTAGGCCCGTTGTGAGTAGTAAAGAAATACATATACATATATACGTATGTCTGCACGTGTGCGTGTATGTGTATTTGTGCACACGCACACGCTCACACACATACAGTGCACATACACACATCCAAAATATTTATAAAGTGTGTGTGTATATATTCAAGCGTATATCGCATTGTGTGTGTGTGTCTTTCAGTGTGTACTCACGCACTGCGCGGATACAATTGTGAGTGCGCTCGTGTTTGCGTGTCGAATTTTTTGTTTAATTCATAATCTTGAAGCACTGGAATGACATTAGCCCCAAGAGAGGAAGTGCATGTGAATAATGTTTTTGCTCTCCCCAGCATTGTGAACCTTCAAAATTATGGTAACTATTCGCCTTTTTCAGAAACCTAATATCTTATTGAGGCACAAAAATGTTTCTTATAATGTAGTCTGAGAAAGCGGGACACGGCCCTTAACGCCAACTGGTCCTCAGTGCTGGTGTTGTTGGTACAGTTTATGTTTAGTTTGTACTTCTGTAGGTCAATGTACAGAAATGGGAAGTTAGGATTAGGTAAAACATTTAGCACGCGGTTCAGGATGGTGGTGGGGGCGCGTGGCTTAGTGGTTAGGGCGTCAGCATCATGATCGTAAGATTGTGGTTTCGATTCATGGACCGGGCAACGCGTTGTGTTCTTGAGCAAAACACTTCATTTCACGTTGCTCAAGTCCACTCAGCTGGCGAAAATGAGTAACGCTGCGATGGACTGGCGTCCCGTCCATATGGGGAACACATACGCCATAGAAACCGGGAAACCGGGCCCATGAGGCTGGCTAGGCTTTAAAAGGGCGCGTTTACCAATTTTTTAGGATGGTGAGTCATAGTAAGAAAGAGATGGAGTAGAGAAGCGGATATTTTGTAAGGGTTTCGATCTGCAGGCAACACTGGTTCTGAAGAGAAGGAAGTTTGTGTCTTTCTTTATAATCACTTTCATAGGCTTTTTTTTTTTTATGCGCCCTTTTCAAACCTAGCCAGGCTCATGGACCCAGTATGTGTTCCCTCCAGTCAGAAACAGGAAGAAAGAGTGGGAGAAAGTTGGGGAGAAAGAGTACAATAGGGTTCGCCACCACCCACTGCCGAAGCCTCGGGGAGCTTTAGGTGTTTTCGCTCAATAAACACACACAACGCCCGGTCTGGGAATCGAAACCGCGATCTTCCGACCGCGAGTCCGCTGCCATAACCACTGGCTATTGAAACTTATTCATTTATTTAAAACAACAGCTCAAAGATATTTACAGCATACAGTTGAAATTAAGTGCTGGAAAAACTGTAATGCAATCACAATAATTCTTTCATTCAGAATATATCTCTCCCAAACAGGGCCGGCTCAAAATCCCGGCAACCTCGGGCTGTCGCCTGGGGCGCCGTGTGCTTTTTACTCTACATTTTCAGATTTTCTCCTTGTGAAAGTTTAAAAAATTATGCTTGTAAGAGCACCGAAATTCCGCTTGCTCGGGGCGCGAGCAACCCTAGGACCAGCCCTGCTCCCAGATTCCCCTTCAACTCCACTCATATTTCGTCTGTAACAGTTTTTGTTCGTTTTCTCCATTAATATTTCCGAAATTTTAAATTTAATGTAAATACAAATTTTTTTTTAACCTCAATGTGACGTCGGTAATTTTATATTTTGAAGATCAAGAAACGGGTGAAGGTATATAATTTTGACAAAGCAAAAACTCCCTATAATTTTCAGAGAGAAGGGGTGAAACATACTAATATACATCTTAGCTTCCCTGAAATTTTACCTGTTCTGGGGAGGTCTGCAAATTGTTAGTTTGATGGAGTTTTAGCAATGTTTCAACAAGGCGGCAAGATTTACCTCAGTGCAAATAGGATGTCGCAATGTATTTGCGACATAGCATAAAGCGAAATAGCATAATCCGAAAACTAACATTGAGTCGCGCCTTTGGCTGGTTTTGAGCTACGGTCCTCTTCTCTTTACGACAAAAAAATGAATTTTCTACATGCGGAAAGCCTTATGTTTATGGAAATAGAAAACTTTTCTTAAGAATTTTAGTGGGCTGTATAAAGTGAAATGGCTTTCAAATTACATCAGTTGCATCATGATCACATCATATTTCTAACCAACCTCGTCAATGATTTTTTTAAAAAAATAAATGAAAATAATCATGTCCTAACCTACACTTCTTTTTTTATTACCCATAAAGGGCTACATAGAGACACTTTACAGAACAAAACGACAATACAATACATAACATCGGGAAACTAAAAATTACAAAAAGGAAATCGAGTAAAGAAGAAAAAATAAAATAAGCGAATGAAATTATGAAAGAATGATTAAAATAGAGCGCAATGCCCACTCGAACCCGAAGTCCAGTGGTTACATTTATACATGATTTTTGACAGTCTTTCCTCTATCCCCCCCCCGCCCCACTTTTTGAAAACAAAAATACCAGCTGAACATTGGGGTTGGTGTAATCGACTCATCCCCCACCTTACCCCACCCTACCCCTCCCCACCCCAAGCTGCCCCTGTGGCAAAAAAATTCTGGATACCAATATATATTTAATTTGCTTTCCGGGAAGGACTGTTTTAACAAAATCGCGTCTTGTCCTAACCTTCGAAAACGCGGAGTAGATAAAACAGGGTACAACTGATGAAGGGAATGTTTTTTATGTTGCCTGTTTCGTTTCTCTGTTTCTTTGTTTCTTTCATTGTTCGAAAAAAAAGTTCGCTTTCTATGTTTTTGTTTTTTATGTTCTCATTTCTCATTTTGCCAACGTTTTTTGATGTCCTGTGCCCATTTATGCATGTATATATACATATATATGTAGGTATGTACATATATGTATGTATATATGCATATATTCATATATTATTTATATGATCGAACGCCACACATCCATTTCCAGGTAAGTTTTATCTTAATAATTACGATGCGCACTCTTATTCTATCTCTATTCTTTCTATCTCCCTCTCTTGCTCTTCTTCCTTTCTGTTTTTCTCTCCCACCCTTTTCCCATTCTTCTCCTCTCCTCTTCACCGTCCCCCCTCTCTCTCTCTCTCTCTTTCTCTCTCTCTATCACTCTTCATCCTTGACTCTCTCGTTGTTCACACGTGTCCAACGGCTATCCATCTTTCTTTCTTCCTCTTTCTTCCTGAAGACAAGACGTGCTTTTGCCTGTCTCTTCTCAAAGCTCGTTTTTCCAGCGTTCACCACTTCACATCGTCTTGGCTTAACAGCCCTCACCGTTTGTTTTTACTGTTTTGTTCTTACTGTCCTGTTTTTGTTACCACTTTCACCCTCCGCTAAAAATCCCAAATTTTATTTAATTTGCTTTGCGGGAAGGACTGTTTTAACGAAGTCGCGTCATGACCCTACCTTCGAAACGCAGAGTAGATAAAACAGGGGACAACTGATGAAGGGAATGTTCTTTATATTGCCTGTCTTGTTTCTCTGTTTGTTTATTTCTTTCGTTGTTCGAA
>NC_042998.1:33563863-33576363 GCF_006345805.1 Octopus sinensis
GGCCCTATAAGCCAGGCATGGCTCGAGAAGGGACAAACAGCATAAATCACATTAGAAATTACAGAGATGTACTTGCGTAGCAAGTGACCTGATCTGTGATCGTGTGCTGGAACGAAAACACTGACACACACACACACACACACACACACACACATATATATATATATATATATATATATATATATATATATATACATATACGACGGGCTTCTTCCAGTTTCTGTCTACCAAATCCACTCACAAGTCTTTGGTCGACCCGATGCTAAATTAGAAGACACATGCCCAAGTGCCAAGCAGAGGGACCGAACCGGAAACCATGTTGTTGAGAATACCATGAAGTCTTCACAGCTTCGTATGATCAACTAATGTCGACTGGTGTGTTTCAGTATCGTCTTCTCACCCTACGGCGAGACATAACAGAACGTGATATCCTCATGGGCAACCGCTACCCAGTTCAATAACAATTATCTCAATGTTTTGCACAGACTTGAATTTCGGATCTGCAAGCGATACACACATACTGTTGTCGGTCTACTGTAGTTATTTCTGAACTTCACGCGTAGACTGTCACCGCAGCACCGACCGTTTTCAACGTCATGCCAAGCATGGTTTGGAAGTAGTCGGTTTTCCATTATGTCTGGAGCCGGTGAAGTTAAACGGGGGCAGTGGAGGGACGGAAGCACAAACGTTCGTTGCATGGCGGCAAATCTCTAATGACGGATACGACATGCAGCGATATTTTCTGAAACTTAAATCATGTGAAATTGGGATCTGAGCCGAACGTTGTCGCCCAACAGACTGTGAATCATAAAACGTGGCTGAAATCATGTGAAATTGGGATCTGAGCCGACCTTTGTCACTCAACAGACTGTGAATTATAAAACGAGGCTGAAATCATGTGGAATTGGGATCTGAGCCGAACTTTGTCGCCCAACAGACTGTGAATCATAAAACGAGGCTGAAATCATGTGAAATTGTGATCTGAGCCGACCTTTGTCGCCCAACAGACTGTGAATCATAAAACGTGGCTTAAATCATGTGAAATTGGGATCTGAGCCGAACTTTGTCGCCCAACAGACTGTGAATCATAAAACGAGGCTGAAATCATGTGAAATTGGGATCTGAGCCGACCTTTGTCGCCCAACAGACTGTGAATCGTAAAACGTGGCTGAAATCATGTGAAATTGGGATCTGAGCCGACCTTTGTCGCCCAACAGACTGTGAATCATAAAACGTGGCTGAAATCATGTGAAATTGGGATCTGAGCCGAACTTTGTCGCTCAACAGACTGTGAATCATAAAACGAGGCTTAAATCATGTGGAATTGAGATCTGAGTCGACCTTTGTCGCCCAACAGACTGTGAATCATAAAACGAGGCTGAAATCATGTGAAATTGGGATCTGAGCCGAACTTTGTCGCTCAACAGACTGTGAATCATAAAACGAGGCTGAAATCATGTGAAATTGGGATCTGAGCCGACCTTTGTCGCTCAACAGACTGTGAATCATAAAACGAGGCTGAAATCATGTGGAATTGGGATCTGAGCCGACCTTTGTCGCTCAACAGACTGTGAATCATAAAACGTGGCTGAAATCATGTGAAATTGGGATCTGAGCCGAACTTTGTCGCTCAACAGACTGTGAATCATAAAACGAGGCTTAAATCATGTGAAATTGGGATCTGAGCCGACCTTTGTCGCTCAACAGACTGTGAATCATAAAACGTGGCTGAAATCATGTGAAATTGGGATCTGAGCCGACCTTTGTCGCCCAACAGACTGTGAATCATAAAACGTGGCTGAAATCATGTGAAATTGGGATCTGAGCCGAACTTTGTCGCTCAACAGACTGTGAATCATAAAACGAGGCTTAAATCATGTGAAATTGGGATCTGAGCCGACCTTTGTCGCTCAACAGACTGTGAATCATAAAACGTGGCTTAAATCATGTGGAATTGGGATCTGAGCCGACCTTTGTCGCCCAACAGACTGTGAATCATAAAACGTGGCTGAAATCATGTGAAATTGGGATCTGAGCCGAACTTTGTCGCTCAACAGACTGTGAATCATAAAACGAGGCTTAAATCATGTGGAATTGGGATCTGAGCCGACCTTTGTCGCCCAACAGACTGTGAATCATAAAACGAGGCTGAAATCATGTGAAATTGGGATCTGAGCCGAACTTTGTCGCTCAACAGACTGTGAATCATAAAACGTGGCTGAAATCATGTGAAATTGGGATCTGAGCCGAACTTTGTCGCTCAACAGACTGTGAATCATAAAACGAGGCTTAAATCATGTGGAATTGGGATCTGAGCCGACCTTTGTCGCCCAACAGACTGTGAATCATAAAACGAGGCTGAAATCATGTGAAATTGGGATCTGAGCCGAACTTTGTCGCTCAACAGACTGTGAATCATAAAACGAGGCTTAAATCATGTGGAATTGAGATCTGAGCCGAACTTTATCGCTCGACAGGTTGTAGATCATAAAATGATAATGCGCCAGTCTGCTCTCTAGATGTTTCTTTTTTTACCTTTTGGAACCTATAGCAGTATAAATATCTGGTGTTCTGTCCCACCCCTACCTTCTTTCATCTGATCGGAATAGAAATGAATCTCATATGGTGAAATTACTCTTTAAGGGCACCGTCTTCGCCATTTTTCCTGGTAACGCATTCGCATTTTGTCTGTCGAGAATTTAAGACATTTCATGACACGATGTAATATAATGAAATATTTATTAATTGTTCTAAGCTAAATATAAAGGACCAAGTGATTATCTTGAGACTTTTGCAAGAAAAAATATTGCATTCTTGGAAAGCATTGAGTGTTTATTTCTTAAGCAGACCAGCTCGAAACTATTATTTAAGCTTCTTTCAGTTGAAGTTTCGAAAGGGATATACGATCTATTGAAGTTTTTCTCTTTTTATTTGTAATATTCAGACATTTGCGAAGAACGATAAAAACCCGTTATGAGGAAGAATTTTTCGGCTAACATATGCACCATTTAAAAAAATGTACATCTTTCAGAAACTAAAAAAGAGTATTGGAAACTTCTAAATGCTTCATAATTCTACAATTATCTGGAAAAAAATTCAAAGTAACAGAAACTAAACATTTACATGAAACATAAAAACTCATTTTTCTAGATAATTAATTTCTAAAGTACCAGCAATTTGTTAAAAATCATTGAAGCTTTAAAACTAAGCGAGAAACTAATTTTGAATTCAGAATGAGTTCTTTTATGCTGTAAGATTAATTAAATACAGCAATGAAATGATCTAAAGTTCTCTACTTTTTATAATTTACTCAACAACCAATTCTAAATGGAATGGCATATGATATAATAAAATAGTAACATTAAATGTACGAATGCTTTCAAAATAGTTTTATTTGTTTACAATTCTTGAAGTTTCAGCCCACTATGAACAGGGTTTTGGTGTAAATAAGTCTAATCGGTGAAGTGAAAGAAACAGATGTTCAGTTGAAATAATAATATGCGGGCTTTTATATATTTCAACTTACAATATACTTGTTTTGGGTAAGTTTTTAAAAAAATTAAATAACTTTTTTGCTGAAGAAGATAAAAAGAAAACATAAAATATACATTTCGTTTTTGGATTTGGTTTGCAAGATTCTTTATATGAGTTCGTGTGTTGAAGCATATTCTGTTGTGTCTGGGGAGAGTCATTTTCTTTTTGTGCCGGTCAAAACTATTGAAAAGGTTGCAAGACGCAACGAAAATTTTAGGACAATAAAAATAAGAAAAAAAGTGGAAATTTTACCGGCGAGTGTGTTACATTATAAGGCACAAAAAGAAAATGACTCTCCCCAGACACAACAGAATAAAATATACAATTTTAAAGAATTAAAATTGCTCAAAAACTGAATATTTATCGTAACACTGCAATGTTCAATAATGAATTGTAAAAATATGGATGTTAAAACTTATTTAGAGCACTTGTAACAACGATTTCAACATTATCGTCAACGATTCAAAGAGTAACACAGTTTAACCACTATCTCAAATAGCTTACTGTTATGAAGTTATATATCTGTAAAGCTCAAAATTTATTTTGTTCTTTAAAGTTCATGCAGATGGAAGGAAATGTTCTCGTATATACATTTATTTGTATCGTTTTTACGTCCTGTTTGTATTACATTTTTTGTTCTTTCTTTGCGAAGTAATTTTATTTAATTCTCTCGCAGGAAGGGCTAGTTTGACGAGTCGTGTTCTGTCCTACCTTCGAAACACGCTGGAGTTGAACTAGGGACAGCAAATAAAGTTCATGCAGATGGAAGGAAATGTTCTCGTATATACATACATACATACATACATACATACATACATACATACATACATACATACATACCGTAAATCCTCGAGTATAATACGCATTTTTTTCCCAAAATTTAATGCTCAAAATCCCAAGTGCGTACTATATACGAGGTTAAAAATGAAAATTATTTTCTAAGCAATGTCCGAGTCTCTATTTGCTGTCCGGCAATGTTTATTCAGGCGCATTTTGTGATGTCGGGCGCTAAAATACTTTAAGCTAAGCCTGAAAGCAACGAAGTCATAAAAGAATCATCCATAACTTGCAGTAAGCAGCATTTATTAAACGTTATTACTGTTATTTCTTTATTTTCTGCAAACAAAATGCACAAAAAAGCTACATGTTTGCATTATGTTATATATATACAATAATAATAAAGGACGTTACCGCATACATTTTTACAAACCAAGGACATTATATAGACCTCCTTGACTCAAGTTAGAGAAGGGGTGCGTACTATACACAAGGTTTAGGTTTTTCAGAGGTACAGCCCCCTAAAAATCCCCTGCGTATTATACTCAAGGGTGGACTATACTCGAAGATCTACGGTACATACATACATTACAAATACAATCTGTAAATGGAACAGTAAAACTCTGCAAGACTTTTCTTGAGTTTAAAATGTGACGTTGTTTTCGTTGTCTACGTTCCAGCAATGGAGCTTTGTATCTTTGTTAGAAACCAGCTTCTTCACCAGAGGGAGAATTTACATAATTTAAATCACAAGAGAACATACATACATACATACATACATACATACGAGTGGCTGTGTGGTAAGTAGCTTGCTAACCAACCACATGGTTCCGGGTTCAGTCCCACTGCGTGGCATCTTGGGCAAGTGTCTTCTGCTATAGCCCCGGGATGACCAATGCCTTGTGAGTGGATTTGGTAGACGGAAACTGAAAGAAGCCTGTCGTATATATGTATATATATATATATAAGTGTGTGTGTATATGTTTGTGTGTCTGTGTTTGTCCCCCTAGCATTGCTTGACAACCGATGCTGGTGTGTTTACGTCCCCGTCACTTAGAGGTTCGGCAAAAGAGACCGATAGAATAAGTACTGGGCTTACAAAGAATAAGTCCCGGGGTCGATTTGCTCGACTAAAGGCGGTGCTCCAGCATGGCCACAGTCAAATTACTGAAACAAGTAATACATACATACATACATACATACATACATACATACATACATACATACATACATACATAATACATACATACACACACACACACACACACACACACACACACACACACATACATTCGATTCAAAATATACGGGTCTTTTCCTCTTGTTCCTAGCTCTTTTCCTCTTGTTCCTGGAATAACAATTGTAATTACGGACACTTTATACGGAATCGTGCTATCCTCACTAAACACCCAAAGTACCACTAGAATTAGTACCGTGTTGGTGGCCTCGAATTCTATTCTGCGAAAACTCAACGAAATACCTTTTCGATCAATGGAAACACTGCCAAGTCACGTGCTGCTAAAACATTTCAGACCACGAATCATCAAAGTAATCGTTACTCAAAGGATGAACCCGCAAGAAATAACAGCCAAGTTTTTCAAATAACCCAACCATCTTAAAAAATTAAAAAATTAAAAATATATTGTTATTCTTCCAGATACAATCTGGGTAAAAACTACCGTGGTCATTCGGAGACCCCCTTCGGCCACGACACAGACCATGGGATTGCACCTAGAAAGTTACCCTCCTAGACACAAATCCGGACGAGGTTGTTTATGGAAGACCAGCAGTCGCCCATGCATACCAGCCTCCCCTCTCCACGCCACCAGTGTTATCCAAGGGAAAGACAAAGGCCGATACAGCTTGGCACCAGTGACGTCGCAACTCATTTCTACAGCTGAGTGAACTGGAGCAACGTGAAATAAAGTGCCTTGCTCAATAACACAACACGCAGCCCGGTCCGGGATTCGAGCTCACAACCTCATGATCGTAAGCTCGACGCTCTAACCACTGAGCCATGCGCCTTCACTGGTCATATGTGAAACATTATTGATCATAGGTTTTTTTTATTAATCAGACCTGTCTTTTAGTTAAAGCAACATTTTAAATATCATTTTAGCTCAAGAGAATGACCAACTCTGTCTATATTCATTATTATAAATGAATCTAAATGTCTCCTTCTCGAAGCATGCCAGATTCATGAAGGGACGGATTCCCGGTTTCCTTGGCGTAATAAATTCCCCTGCCGGTCCGTCGCAGGGTTACTCATTTCTGCCAGCTGAGCAACGTGAAATGAAGTGTTTTGCTCAAGAACACAATGCATCGTCCATTCCAGAAATCGAAAGCATAATCTTACAATCGTGAGTGCAACACCCTAACCACTAAGCCACGCGCCTCCACACTATTATTTATATCACCCTCAAATGATATCTTCTGTACCGGATCCCATTCTCATTAAACTTTTCCATCTTGTACGCTCAATCTCACTGAGAACTAAAAAGTATCCAACACAATCCAGAACGCTACTACAACCCTGTTTTAAGAACCTCCAATCGTGACAAACACAAAAATCGCTTACATACCAAAAATGCAGTAGAACCAACAACGTCGTTCACCACAAACACTCTGTTGGAATATTTATCATTTACAAGTGTAAAGAAACAACTTTGGCTTTCTGGCTGTATTCACATTCCTCGCATTTGCTGTGTCTATCAACGGAACCTATTGGTAAACTGCAACAGTCGAAATAGTGAGAAAATATTAAGCTCCCTACAACACTCTCCCATATGACAAAAGTATTATAACCTAGGAATGAACAGTGTCATATTCATAGAGGCATGATGTGTCTGAAGAAGTAAGAATTCGAAACATAACAATTTGATCAAGCGACAAATTACATTCAATTTTCTGGACGATTAAGGATAGCCGGCATTACAAATTAGAAACTCAATGTTTCCCTCTCTTCTAGTTTTCACTGGACTGTTTTTGAAATACACAACAGCGTGAGTCATAGCAGAGATGAGAAACTTCTCTGCCCCTAACAACTACTTATTTATTATCCTATCTTATAGTATCTAAAAGATGACAGAGAGAGTGGTAAACCACAAATTTCTCTATCGTTTTGTGTCTTTCATTCCAGTGAACTCTTAAATTTCCATAAATCGAAATCAACTGGAAACCTACTTCGATGAAAGCGATGTTGTTGTCAAAAAGCTTACAATTTCTTCCACTGTCGTTCATAATAATGATAAGGTTTTGCTGACGTCCGTCACAGAAAGTGTCGTCTAAGCTCCTTCTTGCTCATATTCGCATTCTATTAAACCTGGGGTATCCCAAGCTTTGATCACTATCATTGCATTCATCCTACGCTATATCAAGAATCTGTCTCTAGTCAAACAGTCTTACCAGTTGTCCATAGACCTTTCAGTACTCAATATCTGCTGGGAAGCGTAGAACACACACAAGCTAGAGACCTCACTGCAGATATACACTAGTTATATGAGTCTCAACATTGAAAATATATTTCCAATGAGAATATAATCTAAACTCCATAAAGAACATTAAAACTCAGTCACGAGACTTCAAAATGTAACTGACTTTCATCACCTCACCGACGCTGATTTTGATCCCCTCACAACTAAAACCATCACAAATCATTTAAATACTAAAGGCGGTGAGCTGACAGAAACGTTAAGCACGCTGGGCGAAATGCTTAGAGGTATTTCGTCTGTCTTTACGTTCTGAGTTCAAATTCCGCCGAGGTCGACTTTGCCTTTAATCCTTTCAGGGTCGATAAATTAAGTACCAGTTGTGTACTGGGGTCGATCTAATCGACTGGTCCCCCTCCCCAAAATTTCGAGTCCTGTGCCTAGAGTAGAAAAGAAAAGATTATTCCCAATATCTGTAAAATGGAATAAAATACTCCTGACCACAGCAGTTATCAATAAAATAAATATTCTGCTAAATTTCATAGAAAGCGGTATTTCACAATTTTGACAGCGTCTTCCAAAACGTTTGCTGGTGTATTATCACTTGCGATATGATTTCTACGAAATCAACGCTGCCATACACTTCAGATTTTCTATAATGATTCCGCTTTCTTACTGTCAGGCAATTCTTGACACATTTCATACTACTTATCAAGATTTCACATCAATGATGTCAAGAGTAAATATTTCTGTATCCTGGTCAAGAATAACTTTTGCTATAAATGCCACTTGTATTCAATGCAATCGTCATAATGATATGGCACCACCAAGAAAGGGCTGAACCATCTCGTTATCACAGATAGTTATTCAAAAGTCGACAATTGTTGAGAGAGCATTTAATAGTACCAATTGACTAATAACCTACCTCCGGTATGTATTTATTATTTATTTGACGAATTAGCTTTTGACGAAGTTTACTTCTACTCTGTCAGGTTAAATTTCAAAGAACTGGGAGTGCACCGCTGGCTCTTATCAATAACCTTTACAACTGCTGTGCTGAAATGTCTGAAAAACAATCATATATTTGACTGCAGATAACACAACATGGAACAATAACAACGTATCGTCCTGCAATATCGAGATACACACAGACACGGACACCTCACTAGCAATCCGTTCATATTGTCATGGAAATTAACACAATATTTCACTCCCAAACCACCAGGCAGATGTGATACACGTAATACTTGTCAAGAAACTCAAGCCGCCCATGGGGAAACTTTACGTGACTGTCTCCGGAACGATGCATAGCAATGGAAAGAGAACATTAAAAGACTTCTGCTATTCTGGTAAATTATAATGTAAGGCTTCAAAACCAAATTGGACACATTCTCCAAAATAAGATTGGTGGGGGATAGGACATATAACAGAATTGCATCAGTACAATCAATGCCATAGATCCATCTGAGACACATCTGATGGAAACGTTCCAGATGTTTAAGGTGGTATCGATATGTGACCCACGTCTCGCAGACATAGAGAAGAGAAGGGAGCACACACGCCTTGTACACCTTTATCTTTGTCTTTCTGCATATGTCTTGCCGACTCCAGAGGTGCCTTTCTAGCCTTCCGAAAGCATCACTTGCTTTCTTAATTCTGCATGGAATTTTATTATCCAAATTGTTATATCTATTAACAGTGCTTCCCAGGTAGACAAACTGATCAACTACATCAAGTCGTTTACCATATATATAGATATTTGATTCACTATACTACTTACCAGGGGCGGGTTAGTACATGACAACAGTTTTCTTGAGACTGACTGTCAATCCTACGACAATGCAAGCATCAGAGAATGCATTCAAAATGAGTTGCATATCAATCTCTGTGTGCGCTACTAGATCACAATCATCTGCATACAAAAGGTCTCTTATGATAGAGGTAAATACCTTTGTTCTTGCAGCAAAGCGCCTGATACTAAATATGCTGCCAGAGGTTCGATAATGGATGTAAACACCATATCTGCAGTTTCTGAACGCAATACAGAAAACCATCGCAAAATATATGGCAAATAGGGTCGGTGCCAGAATATCCCCTTGTTTCACTCCATTTTGTATTGAGATAGGCTCCCATATTTTCCCTCTAACATTAACCCTACCCTTCATGTCTTCATCAAAAGACCTAACCAAAGGAAGGAACTTTTCAGGACACCCAAGTTTCTGGAGGACATTCCACAGTGCATTTCTATTAACGGTATCAAGGGCTTTTGTCAGATCCACAAAAACCTGATTTAAATCCAGACCCTGTTACACACCCTTCTCTTGAAGCTGTCTAGCTGCAAAGGTCACATCAGCAATGCCGCGTCCCACACGAAAGCCAGATTGACTTTCTGGAAAAACACAATCTGCAACGTGTTTCAGCAGACGATCCAGAAGTACCCTGCATAAAACCTTTCCTACGACAGAAAGCAATGATATTCCCCTATAGCTACCACAATCATTCCTGTTGCCCTTTACCTTATATAAGACCACCATCACTGTATCTCTCCAGTTCTCAGGTACAGATTCACTAGCCCATATCATACCAAACAAAGAGTGAAGTTGCTGCAGAAGTTTCTCACCACCATGATGTAACAACTCCGCATGTATGCCATCCATACCCAGAGACTCCCCATTATTCATCCTTGAGACAGCCACTGCAACTTCTTCCAACTTTAGTGGTTCTGCGAGAGCTGCCTTCACAGGTAATTCGGGGATGAGATTGAGAACATCCTCACTAACTACAGACTACTGATTCAAAAGTTCATCAAAGTGTTCTTGCCACCTTCGCGGAATTGCTTGTGAATCACAAAGAAGTTCTTTACCATCCCTGCTTCGAAGTGGTGTCATCAGAGAAGTCGGTCCATAAACTTCTCACAAGAGACCATACAACAGATTTGTGTTATTGGAATCTGTATCTCATCAGCCTTCTTATTCCACCACGTATCCCTCATTTGAGAGAGCCTTCGCCTCACACGTGATTTCACATCTTTGAGTTCCCTATACATACATACATACATATATACATACATACATACATACATACATACATACATACATACATACATACTTACATACATGTACCATCATAGAGGTCAGCTGCTCTGCAGATATAAATATCTTTTTGAAAATCAAAGAAAAAGAGGATATCTATGGAAAACTGCTTCGAAACCTCCAGCTTCTATATCCAGACTATGAATTCATATTCATACCAATAGTAATTGGAGCATTAGGTTTTATTAGTGAATGCTTCAGGGAGAATCTGGATTAACTGGGATTTTCAGAAAGAAAAATCGTCCGGCTGATTCGGGCATTACGAGTGCATACTGTGAGTGGAACAGTACAAATATGTAAGACTTTTTTCAAGTTCCAAATGTGAATTTGTCTGTGTTAACTACAGCCCATAGATGGAGCCTTGTATCATTGTCGGAAACCGGTTCCTTCCTCGGTGGAAGATTTATAATAATTAAACAATAGAAGACATACATACATACAAACATGCATACATACATACAAACATGCATACATACATACATACAATGATTTGGGATAGAGAAGAGAAACTCTGCACAGTTGTAGAAATTAACATAAAGCTGAAGATTAGTGAAAAAAAAGAACACCTATGCTGAACAATAGAGAAATCTGCAGTTACTCTACCCAGATTACAAGTTCAGGTTTATACCTGTAATTATGTAACACATTGCCTAAATACCAATCTTGAGAAATTTGGATTTCTCAAAACCAGAAAGGAGAAAACTAATTTGAAGACTACATCAGATCCATCACTGGAACTGTAAAAATCTGTAAAACTTTCCAGAAGTTTATCATTTGAATATATATGCGTGTGTTTAGATATGCAACTATATGCATAAGAATACATACATACATACATACATACATACATACATACATGCATACATACATACATACATACATACATACATACATGCATACATACATGCATACATACATGCATGCATACATACATACATACATGCATGCATACATGCATACATACATACATGCATACATACATACATGCATGCATGCATGCATACATACATACATACATGCATGCATGCATGCATACATGCATGCATGCATGCATACATACATACATGCATACATATACATACATACATACATACATACATACATACATACATACATACATACATACATACATGCATACATACATGCATGCATACATACATACATACATACATACATACATACATACATGCATACATACATGCATACATACATACATACATGCATGCATACATACATACATACATGCATGCATGCATACATGCATGCATACATGCATACATACATACATACATACATACATACATACATGCATGCATACATACATACATACATACATACATACATGCATACATACATGCATACATACATACATACATACATACATACATGCATACATACATACATACATACATACATGCATACATACATGCATACATACATACATATATACATGCATGCATACATACATACATGCATACATACATACATACATACATACATACATACATACATACATACATACATACATATATACATACATATATACATACATACAAACAAACAAACAAAAATACCCTGTTGTTGATGTTGAAATTCCAATGAAGGAACCTTGGATCTAGGTTAGAAACCGGTTCTTTTTTCCACTGGCAAGAAATAAACTGAATAAAGA
>NC_042998.1:33581363-33583863 GCF_006345805.1 Octopus sinensis
TGATAAACTTCTGGAAAGTTTTACAGATTTTTACAGTACGTATGTATGTATGTATGTATGTATGTATGTATGTATGTATGTATGTATGTATGTATGTATGTATGTATGTATGTATGTGTGTGTGTGTGTATGTATGTATGTATGTATGTGTGTATGTATGTGTGTATGTGTATGTATGTATGTATGTATGTATGTATGTATGTATGTGTGTATGTATGTGTGTATGTATGTATGAATGAATGTATGTATGTACGTAACTAAATAGGATTCGGGTGAAAAGCTTTTAGAATTCTATTCGAAGCTCAATGTAGCAGAGGTGTACAAATATGTACATATATGTATATATACGTATATACATACGTATGTGTATATATATATGAATGTATGTATGCATGCATGTATGCAAATTAAATTGAGTAAATTAAACTGTGGAAACCTGTTAGACGGTTTGTACCAGTAATTTAATGGTACACGCTAGTCAGTTTACGTCATACTAATTCTTTCTAAGAATTATGTTAAGTGTCCACACGTCTGAGAAACACTCAACCACTTACACGCTAATTCATTGAACAGAAAATTCAGTTGATCGAACACTTGATCGTCGAAACATAGGGAAATCCATAATGAGTGTGAATGGAGGAGCGTGGCTCAGTGGTTAGGGTGTTGGACTTAGGATCCTGAGAATATGGTTTCGATTCCTGGATCGGGCGAGGTGTTGTGTCCTTGAGCAAAACACTTCATTTCACCTTGTTTCAGTCCACTCAGCTGATAAGAATGAGTAATCTAGCAAATGGACCGGCATCTCTGGGAAACCGACCGTATGGGTCTCTGTGACTCGGGAATGGACTATAATTCTTTTGTAATGAATGTGTGTGTGTGTGTGTGTGTGTGTGGTGTGTGTGTGTGTGTGTGTGTGTGTGTGTGTGTGTGTGTGTGTGTCGTGTATATGTTCTCTTTCTCCATTTGCAGCTGTCTATTATTTTGAATAAGATTCATTATCAAGTGACTTGTCTAGTGTAATGTCGACGACAGGATATTTCGCCGTTGTAGTAGTTCCGTATTGACTCAGCTGATTGCGACTCAGTTCTCGTATTTTACAGAGGAAGACTACAAAATCAGAACTAAACAACAAAAATAAGAAATGTTTATCGAATTATGCTTTTGATATAGAAAAAAAATATATTACGCAGTATAATTTCCCAGTAATAATCAAAGGGATTGGCTGTTTGCTTTTAATTGAAAAGAAAAAAAGAAATGAAATAAATATTTTAAAACACATCAAGAATTAAATCTGTCAGTTCAACTCCTGTCTTTCAAAGATAAAAAGTATAGCATTTCCAAAGGTTTTCAATTACAAAGTGACTTTTTGCTAAGTTCATACGAAATAAAAAGTTTCTTTGATCCCTTTTCATTTTTAATTCATTGAAGTATCCGATTCATTTTACTTTTTTTTATATTTCTCTACCCCCCAGTTCCTGTCTATTTAAGGTAAGACTGACATAGTTGAGAGTTGCTTCAATAAGATACCCCTCTTTCTACACGTGTGTGAGCGCACACACACACACAAACACACACACACACACACACACACACACACACACACAAACACACACACACACACACACACACACCACACACACACACACACAGTGTCTCATCGTTTGATCAGCGATTCTTCGTAGAACACGACGAACTGCCAAGTGAAAAAACGTAACGGAAATAAAGATTCTTCAAACTTCGCCCTAGAAATAGTTGGTTAGAGAAGAAACTTAATTCTTATTTCTTGATTTGATATTTGAATAATTAAAGGCGGCGAGCTGGCAGAAACGTTAGCACGCCAAGCGAAATGCTTAGTGGCTTTTCGTCTGTCCTTACGTTCTGAGTTCAATTTTTTTTTAAAGTTCACAACAACATAGGCGCAGGAGTGGCTGTGTGGTAAGTAGCTTGCTAACCAGCCACATGGTTCCGGGTTCAGTCCTACTGCGTGGCATCTTGGGCAAGTGTCTTCTGCTATAGCCCCGGGCCGACCAATGCCTTGTGAGTGGATTTGGTAGACGGAAACTGAAAGAAGGCTGTCGTATATATGTATATATATATATATATGTATGTGTGTGTGTGTTTGTGTGTCTGTGTTTGTCCCCCTAGCATTGCTTGACAACCGATGCTGGTGTGTTTACGTCCCCGTCACTTAGCGGTTCGGCAAAAGAGACCGATAGAATAAGTACTGAGCTTACAAAGAATAAGTCCCGGGGTCGATTTGCTCGACTAAAGGCGGTGCTCCAGCATGGCCGCAGTCAAATTACTGAAACAAGTAAAAGAGTAAAGAGTAAAAAGGGTAACAAACAGTTATTTGATAAAATAAGTAATTATTTCTCTGGACTATGGACAAAGGAAATACTGAATCCAATGTGGGACTCTCGTGCTTTCATACTTTCCCAAAATAACATCTTTTATCTTTTAGTTGTTTTAGTCATTAGACTGTGACCATACTGGGGCAACG
>NC_042998.1:33588863-33623863 GCF_006345805.1 Octopus sinensis
CCCTCACTCTAATTTTTTTTTCTTAATTGTTAAATTAATTTAATTCCATTGCTTTAGTTTTTTTACACGCGTAACAATTAAATTTATTTAACAATTAAGAAAAAAATTTAGGGTTAGGGGGGAGGTTTAGGGTTAGTTACAGGATGTTGTCTCAGTTAGGGGGGAGGTTTAGGGTTAGTTACAGGATGTTGTCTCAGTTTTAGACGCAGCAAATGATTTTAGCTCAAAAGAAAGCATAGGATTGGTTAAAATTCGAAAAATTAAACTACGTTAAACAAACAAATTACAATTTTCTCAAGAAAGCCAAGAGAAAAAAAATGTTTTATTTTGACACATTCTACCAGTATACGAAGTTTAAAAGTGTTTAGTTAACTAGAAATTGTCTGCCGTTCAAAAGGAAAAGATCCGATTTGAACAACGTTCATTGCTCTCAGACTGAAAAACCTACTCGAAATTTTTATTGCATTTAAACATTTTGAACGTAAGTGAAAATTAAGTATCATTCATTCAGTGTTCGAATCTCTGCAATAATTTAAACGTTTTATTCTTTTCTGAGAACAATAAAACATGATAATTAATACAAACAAATTATTGTCATCTGACCTTTCTCCGCCCTGGGCTATTTGAATTTAACACAATGAATGCCTGGTATTTTGCACTGACCTAGGACGGTATCGCAAAATAGCTGCCTGGGGGTATGGATAATTAAATATACATATGAAAACCTTTTGAGAACGAATTAAATATCATTATGCGTTTAGAATCAACAAAGTAATGCATGCGCTCGCTTTGTTCGGTAGATGTTGATGGTTGATAGTGATTCATGATGGTTAATGATGACTCATGATGATTGAATTAAGGATAGAGTAAAAGTATGAAATAATTATAATAAATGCGATAGATTGAAAACGTGTAATTGGTTAGAATTTATTTAAAACAGGCTAAGGTCAGGACATGCTCAATTTATTGTACTGCTGCTATGACTGCTGCTGCTTATAATGATAATAAGAATAGTTCTTTCTTCTAAAGGCACCAGGGGAAGGAGTAAGTCGATTAGATCGACCTCAGTACGCAACTAGTATTTGATTTACCAACCCCGAAAGAATGAAAGGAAAACCTCGGCGGAATTTGAACTCAGCACGTAGCGGCAGACGAAATACCTATTTCTTTACTACCCACAAGGGACTAAACATAGCGAGGACAAACAAGGACAGACAGACGGATTAAGTCGATTATATCGACCCTAGTGTGTAACTGGTACTTATTTAATCGATCCCGAAAGGATGAAAGGCAAAGTCGACCTCGGCGGAATCTGAACTCAGACAATAAAGACGGACGAAATACCACTAAGCATTTCGTCCGGCGTGCTAATGATTCTGCCAATTCGCCATCTATTTTTTTTATTACTATAGGCACCACGCCATCATGTTTTAGGGAAGGATGATGGTAAAGTCAACCTCGGTAAGATTTGAACTCAGAACATAAGGACGGGCGAAATGCCGCAAAGCATTTTGTCCGGCGTGCTAACGATTCTGCCAGTTCCACTTGCTTTAACAATATTAATTCTTTCAAGTATAGACAAAAGGCCAGCAGACATTTGAGGGAAAGAGCATAATGGATTACATTGACTCTAGACCAGCGTCCCGACGATTCTGTCAGCTCTTGCCGAAGCGCTTATGTGACGAGAACGTAAGCTCACCAACATCGGTTGTCAAGCGATGTTGGGGGGGGGGGACAAACACAATCATATATATATATATATATATATATACGACAGGCTTCTTTCAGTTTCCGTCTACCAAATCCACCCACAAGGCTTTGGTCGGCCCGAGGCTATAGTAGATGTGTCTTCTACTATAGCCTCGGACCGACCAAAGCTTTGTGAGTCGATTTGGTAGATGGAAACTGAAAGAATCCCGTCGTATATGTATGTGTGTGTGTGTTTGTCCCCAACCACCACTACTACCATCGTTTGACACCGATGTTGGGGTATTTACGTCCCCGTAACTTAGCGGTGTGGCAAAGACGACCGATAGAATAAGTACTAGGCTTGCATAGAATGAGTCCTGCAGTCGACTTGTTGGACTAAAGGCGGTACTCCAGCATGGCCGCAGTCAAATGACTGCGCTATTGCACATAGCTTTATCTCTTATGTCTTAGCATTGTTGATGAAGTGTGGGCGTGGCTCGATAACACACGGGTATTTTACACCTGATTATTCCCATCTACGCAGGTGAGTATATTATGTGGTGAGAATGAGACAGGGGCAGGACGACAAAGCGGGAAAGAAAGAGAGAGAGAGAAGAAAGGAAGACGGATAGAATGAAAGCAAGAGCACGTGAGTAGCGGTGTGAGACACAAGTGTTTAATTTCCACCGGTGTAAACGAAATTCTGCATCTTTGTATTTAGTATGAATGTTCTTACGGGCTGTACAGGTGTCATGTGTGTGTGTGTGTGTGTGTGTGTGTGTGTGTGTGTGTGTGACGATCTATGTAAACGGGATCGTAAGTTAGCTACGCTGTTATGCTTTTATCTGCGCGGGTGAATTTTTTTGCTTGCTTGTGTGTTTCGGTGACCCTTTGACCTGATCAGGGGATAATATAGACAGTTAGTCTTCTCCAAATCCCGAGTGTCATAGTTCACAAGGTCATATATCGCTAAGATACCGTCTGATGCACTATTATTCAGTAAAAAAAAAAATCATGAATGAATGAACGAACGAATGAATGAATGAATGAATGAATGAATGAATGAATGAATGAATGAATATTCAGACAGCGACAGACTTATAAAGACAAAAGAGACAGATTGTCAGGTAAGCTGGTAGACACGTATATAAACGGAAATACGCTCCTGTGCAGGTAGTATCTATCCTCCAGGCTAACTAGTTAGTGAGTCAACTAGATAGATAGATAGATAGATAGATAGATAGATAGATAGATAGATAGATAGATAGATAGATAGATAGATAGATAGATATGTTTCTTTATTAGCCACACAGGGCTGCACACAGACAGGACAAAATTACAAGGTAGAGTTTTTCTTTTGGGGGTAAAAGAAGGGGGTTTGGTTTTCGATCAAAAGGGATCGTAAAGGGAAAGAAAGAGGACAAAAAAGGGGGGAATAAAATTTTTTTTTAAAGGGGGGGAGGGAAAAAAGGGAAAGGAAAAAAAATTGATCAATAGGGATCGGTATCACAGAAATGTCAATATGAAGTGTAAAGGGGAGGACAGGTGAGGTTTACCCGTGGAAAGAAAAGCTTACGGAAAAGACCACGGTAACCTCAGTCAATGAAGTCACATGTTATATTTCTCTTTTTTTTTTTTGCAAATAAGCAATTCTCTGTATTAATTTTTACAGTTCATAGAATCATAGTCAAGGTGGCTTCGTCATTCATACGTGCCATCCTTGCTACATTCACCCATCTTTTTTTAAGATAGATAGATAGATAGATAGATAGATAGATAGATAGATAGATAGATAGATAGATAGATAGATAGATATGTTTCTTTATTAGCCACACAGGGCTGGACACAATGGGGACAAATTACAAAGTAAAGCTTTTCTTTGAGGTGGGGGAGAAAAAGAAGTGGGGTAGGTTTTCGATCAAAAGGGATCGTAAAAAAAACCATCAATAGGGATTGTGTATCACAGAAATGTCATGATGTAAAGTGTAAAGGGGGAAGCAGATAAGGTTTATCCGTGGAAAGAAAACCCTACGAAAAAGACCACGGTAACTTCGGTCAATAATGTCACATGTTAACACATTTATTTGCAAGTAAGTAACTCTCTGTTTTAAATTTTTCTGGGTTCATAGGCGGTTTCGTCGCTCTGACCGCATCTCGGGCAGGTCGGCAGATAGATAGATTGATAGATAGATAGATAGATAGATAGATAGATAGATAGATAGATAGATAGATAGATAGATAGATAGACAGACAAACAAACAGACAGACAGACAGACAGACAGACAGACAGATAGAGAGAGAGAGAGAGAGAGAGAGAGAGGAGAAAGAGAGAGACAGGCAGACATACAAACAGGCAGACACATTGATAGATGCATTGAATGAATAAGTGAATGAGAGAGGATCAAAGATTACATACACACATGCACACAAATATGTATATACATACACCTAGATGTGTTTTTTTCGTATTTCAGGCTTTAATTTATAATTCCAACAAATTACATACGAAGAGTGTTTATTCATTAAAATACATTCCATCATATTCTTTGGTCTGTTGCCGTCGTTGTGCCAGAAGGGGAATTCCACGTTTACACCATTTTGGCTGGTGTAGAGGAAAAAAAAACTCCCTGCACCCGTTTTGAACCTTGTTCACATTGTTGTACGTTCGTCTGTGCAAAAAATTAGCCATGGCTCAGAAAAGGCGGTAATCTGATGATGCAAGTTCTGGACTGTAAGCAGGGTGAGACAGCATTTCCAGTCCCTCAAGTTCCTCTTGGTTACATGAACAGCAGTGAGCGCTGGTGCATCGTCGTACTATAGGGATACGCGTCTTCGACTGACCAATTCCGGGTAGCGGGCTTTCAAAGCATCGTATATTCGCTGCAAACATTCACTCATCGTTGAGCCTGGTAATTGGTCAGTTCGTGAAGAGCTTCTCGAAAAGTGTCTGTTTACAAATCCGACCTTATAGTGGTGTCGATTAACGGTGTTTTATGAAGGATTAAGTTCTACCGACAATGTCCGAGTGCTTGAGCTTGGCCGTTGTTCAGCCATTTCAAGTAAGGCCTCATCTTCCACAACAAAGTGTCTCCCTTACCTTGGTTTGTCTTCGAGGCTGGTGTTACCTTCGTTGAAATATCTGAACCAGTTTTCTGCCACAGGTTCGTTGACATTTACTGGACCTTCCACACCATTAATTTCTTTTCTCGCTGCCCTTCCTCTGTTTTTTTTTCTTCTTTTCCACAGGTAGCGTAAAATGGTTCTAATTGCAATATTTTCACCCCTCTTAATCAAACCAGCGGGTAAATTACATTGTATAATGTAACATTCTTCGAAGAAACCGAAGGAATGATGGGTTAATCACACATATCAGACATCTTCTCACCGGTCTTCTCAATTCGTATTGGCCTGGGTTTAAACAGTAACTATTTCTTTATTACCCACAAGGGGCTAAACATAGAGGGGACAAACAAGGACAGACATAGGTATTAAGTCGATTACATCGACCCCAGTGCGTAACTGGTACTTAATTTATCGACCCCGAAAGGATGAAAGGCAAAGTCGACCTCGGCGGAATTTGAACTCACAACGTAACGCAGACGAAATACCGCTAAGCATTTCGCCCGGCTTGCTAACGTTTCTGCCAGCTCGCCGCCTTAAACAGTAATACCAACACAAGAACAACAACATCACACACGTTTTTTTTTTTTTTAAATATTGACTGTTATAACCATTACGCTTCGCAACAATGTTTCTTCGAATCAAGTGACGAAAAGCAAAACATTTCGTAACAAAATTTCATACATTATTTGACCCTTTAAAACCTGGCTGTAATAACTGTCCCTACACTTCGCAGTCGTGTAACCGATCTAATGTAAACAACCACTGCTACACACATTTCTTCAAGTGACATTCACTTGCGATCTCTTGTTTATCTTTCCTCGGGCTTAACACATTACTCTATGAGACATTTGTTCATTAGCCTTCAAACAGAAGGTTATTTAAACTTCTCTCTCTCTCTTTCACTCTCAATCTCACTCTCTCTTTCTTACACATGCACACGCACACACACGTGTATACATATACGCATATGTATATACACATATGTATGTATGTGTGTATATATATATGTGTATATGTATATATATATATGTATATGCATGTATATATATATATATGTATGTATATATATATATATATATATATATATATATATATATATATATATGTATTTATGTATATGTAATTGTATGTATGTATGTATATATATATTATATATGTATGTATATATGAGTATATATATGTATGTATACATGTATATATAGATATATATGTGTGCGTATGTATGTATATATATGTATGTATGTATGTATGTATGTATGTATGTATGTATGTATGTATGTATGTATGTATGAATATATGTATACATCTTTATACATTTGTACATATAACATCCAGTCCAATTGTTTTATGGAAAAATAAAGTTCCAGCATAGTTAGAACCAGATTCAACAAGGTATGAGGTAGGGAAGGCAAGCAGAAATAATTTCAGATGCTTCCACAGATTGAAGTAGGAATTCAATATACTCTGATGGTACCACAAACCTTCTTTGCCCTCACAGCTCTATCACATTGTGGCGTCATTGTCATTTTGTAATTCTATCAATTCCTCCTGAATGTCGTCCTCGCAATCCACTGCATCGACCTCAAACGGATTGCTAAACCAATTTGGAATATTCAGCGAAATAACGTCTTGAAACCACTCCACTATGTCATCATGCAATGATTGTATAAATATTTGCGATAAGTAGTTAAATCCTCATCAACCAATTCCTCTTTCAAAGAATCAAGTCATGGAAATTGATGGAATTGACGTTTTGCAATGTTAGTCTTCTACAGCACCAATTTCAAAATGAAGTTAGTGATAAATGATTTACAATCACCGAGAGATTTTCTGTTCCTCTTGGTTACATGAACAGCAGTGAGCGCTGGTGCATCGTCGTACTATAGGGATACGCGTCTTCGACTGACCAATTCCGGGTAGCGGGCTTTCAAAGCATCGTATATTCGCTGCAAACATTCACTCATCGTTGAGCCTGGTAATTGGTCAGTTCGTGAAGAGCTTCTCGAAAAGTGTCTGTTTACAAATCCGACCTTATAGTGGTGTCGATTAACGGTGCTTTATGAAGGATTAAGTTCGCAATAACTTATTCAAATCATTTAATTTTGTGAATACATCACGAAGAAAAAACGATATCGC
Source organism: Octopus sinensis (assembly GCF_006345805.1). Lineage (NCBI taxonomy): Eukaryota > Metazoa > Mollusca > Cephalopoda > Octopoda > Octopodidae > Octopus > Octopus sinensis. The sequence goes on from NC_042998.1 coordinate 33,595,812, forward strand.
ACCTTGCAACCATCAATGAAGCGGATACTGGAGTATCGTCAAAGAAAGATATGATTATATGAAACAGTTCAAACAAAGCGTAAAACACAGTTTGCTTTTGACAGCTGCTGCACTTCGGTATGGTATAACAGTTTAGTATGGTCCTCATCATTTCTCAGACAAAGTTGATGGAAAATTCGATCAGAAAAGGGGATAGGGTTCAATTTGTTCACAGTCCTGATAACTAACTATAGCGCATCATTAAATCAACCGTTCATATTTTTTGCCACAAAATGCTGCTGATGCGCCAAGCAATGAAGTTAGTATCTGGTGAGAAATTTCATGCTTTAGGAGACATGAAAAGCCTCTGCATCTTCCTATCATCGAAGGGGCTCCATCAGATGCACAGGCAAGAATATCACTAAGTGGGATATTATGTTCAAAAAGGAAAGATTTGAGAATGTGAAAAGTAGTCTGCAACCCTCTGAGATGCAAGAATATCTAAATATATAAAACTCAACTTGTGTGTCTGTGTGTGTATCTGTGTGTGTGTCTGTGTGTTTAACTTCCAGGCACATCTCCTCCTAGCCAACAAATCGTAGAACCACCAAAAATGGGTCACTTAAAGTTTAGGCGAATGAAAATTGAACTGCGCTATTTCTGTTCCGAAATTCATCTCGCAAGTGCAAAAATCTTTAATATGTTTGTTTAGGCCTTATCCCATGCATTGAATAGTGAACTTTACTCAGTCAGCTGTTTGGCGTGAATTGTGTTCACCACGCGTGCAAGCATACGGAAATTGCATGAAAAATAAAAAAATCAAAATATAAAAACGAATCGCCGTAAACATTGTAGAAATTCCGCAAAGAAATGAATTTTCGGGATGTAGCCCGGGGGAGGGTTCGTATTAATCGTTTGAACTTTGTGAACACATACCAATTGTTTTCATAACATTTTTCACGCTTTGAATTAAATGTGACCATTTTGCGTTGAGTCTGCAGTTTGAATCACTTTAGCCAAATTTTAGCAGGCCGGATTTTTGCTCATCACGATACATCGCCAACGACTCCCTAAAACTCTCCCCTGAAATTCCCGTTGAGAAATACTGATCTAAAAGAATAATTCAACAATGCGATTATTTGATCAACAAAAAATTATGAAACGCTTCTACGTACTTCCTATATATGTGTGTGTGTGTATGTATATATTTAAGTGTATGTGTGTGACTTTGTTTCTGTGTTTCACCCTCATCACTGCTTCACAATTTGTTCGTTTATTTACATCCCCATAACTTAATGGTTTCACAAGAAGAAACTAATAGAATAAGTATTTGGTTTATCAACATAAAAAAAGCACTACTCTGTGTCTCATATTTTTGTTTGCCCACTCAGTTGTATCTATCAATTTATCTTTGTGTATATATATATATATATATAATATATATATATATATATATATAATACACACACACACACGCACACGCACGCACGCACACACACACACACACACACACACACACACACACACCACACACACACACACACACACACACACACACACACATATATATATATATATATATATATATATATATATATATATATGTATGTATGTATATGTGTACATTCATATTTATTATATCAAAGACAATGTCTTTATGTATTCATGTATTACTTATGCATTCGAAAACTGCTGCACCGATCATAATGAAATTTGGACCACAAAAAACCCAGAGAGAAGGGTAATGCTGTGTGTTTCATACAATTTCATGGACCAAATTTCTGAATGGATCCTTATGATATTTTAAACTTAGATTCAATGCATAAGGGCAGGTATAATGCAATATGTTTGGTTTGAATTTCGGATGGCTTAAAGGGGGCAGAACCCACCCCCCCCATGAAAATTCATAAATTTTCGATGTTGATGAAATTTCAACCATGGGTAATTGACACACATCAAGAAGTATTCTCAGTTTCCACTTCACATGAGGATTCTAAGACACCCTAATGGGGGACTTAACTCCCAAATTTTATTCATTTCTTTTATGATCCAAAACTAAGTCAAAAGTACTGAATGGATCTTTACGAAATTTGGAAATTATATTCTATGCATAAGGGCCACAACCCTCATGACAATTCATATATTTTTGCTGTTGAGGAAATTTTAACCATAGATATTAGATACAAATGAAGTAATATTTATAAAATTTCATCTTCTTACAAGTTAGAAAGACCCTTCATGGGGACTTAACACCCACAATTTTGTCATTTTATCTAAGCAAAGACGAATAGTTGTACTCTTGGAAGCTGTGGGGTCATCCGAGCATAGAAGGTGAGCATTATTTGTAATTCAATGGTACAACAGTGTAAGAGTTTGCTTTGGCATACACGTAGATTGTGATTTCTGCAATGTGGTGCATAAATTGTCAAGTAAATGAGAGGCATCTTTGCCTCCACTGATTCAGTTGCAAAGTATTGAGTAAAGTTATTTGATTGCAGATCACCTTTCAGTCTTTTTATTATCACTGGGTCACACATAGTCCCCAGATGGTAACATTGATTTTAAGGCCTTCCCAGATGAGTGACTGGTTATTCAAAGACATTTATAGATTGTAAATTTATTCTATCCAGTTACATATCAGTATAGTGGTCATTTGCAAACTCCAACTTTCATTTCTCCTTAGCCCTCAAGTCACACAGTTGTTAATGTTTATTTCAGTTGAGTCACGCCCTTTTAATCGCTATAGATTCGTAATGCATCTTACGGCTGTGCCTGTCACCTGGATGGTGAGGAGTCCTACATTGGGAGTGGTAACAACTAGGGTAGGGTAACTGACTGCTTATTGTGATCATTCGTCTTTTGGTTTCCTGTAGCTTTGCTCTCTTTTACAAACCCAGTTAACATATATTTCCTATTTCAAAGAAATTCAAACAATAGATATAAGACCCAAGTTAAAAAGATTCTCAACAATTCAAATTCTCTGGTTGACATTAAGATGCCCACCCCCAATAGGGGCGTTAATTCTCACATTTTAGAGCTCCATAACCTCCATTTTTCAGGAGCAAAATACTTTTAACAGGTTCTATGAGACTGGAATTTTGGAATATGCACATAAAAATCAGTAATATGGGATATATGTGGCACGATTACAATTTGGGTGGGGGTGTAAAGAGGGAAATAACCCTCATCTGCAATTTTGATGAAATTCGAAACAGATATTCCAGTTCATTAGAGAAAATATAACAGAAAAGTCTAATTCTTCAATTGTATGTAACACGGGCAACGCCGGGTATCTCTGCTAGTAGAGGATAAAAATATCATGGAAAAACTACAAAGCCAATGATGAAGTCCTAAAAATGGTAAAAACTAAGTAAGTTTTATTGAAACTATATCACTTATTTAGGAAAATAATCCATAAAGACTCAGAAATAATTTATTCTCAAACGCATGAGAATGCTAATACAATAGCATGAACAGGGTAAACTATCCATATATTGCAGAAAAAAATCGTTACCGGCCGTCTCATGGTTGGCCGATAACGATTTTTTTTCTCTGCAATACATGGACATTTTATCCTGTTCATACTATTGTATTACCATTATCATGCGTTTGAGAATAAAATTATTTCTGTATCTTTCAATACATCTCAACGCTTTTAAAGCAAACTTTGTTTACTTTCATCGTAAGTTGAATTTTCTATAAAGACTGTTAATACAAGTGAAGAGCGCAAAAAGAAAGTCAAAATTATGTCGAAGGGTAACATTAAGAAGTGGATGGACTTCAGATACAGTGAAAGTACAATGACTCTACGAGAAAGAGAAACATGGTGTTCAGTTTGCTAGGAGTAGACTAGAGTTGATGACGAACACCAAAGTATTGATTCTTGATGGGAGGGGTTTGATGTTATCTCTCTCTATATAAACGGCAGTTTGTCTGTCTGTGTGTCTGTCAGGTTGTACCCTCACCCTGACCACGGCTTTCAACCGATTCTGATGAAACATGACACACTCATAGCCCAATGTCATAATTCAAAACTAACGCAGCGAAAATTTTGAAAAGTTCCCTCAGTTCTGAAAAGAATCGATAAATTCGACATGGGGTCGAGAATCAGAAACACAAACCACAGACTGTCTAGGGGACGCAACTCGACCTTTTTAACTCTCAAAAAAATTTACCATCATTTTTTTTCCATTTTTTTGCTATTTTTTGGCTATAACTCTCTAAAAATGCTTTATAGTTATTTCCCTTACAAACCCGAGCAACGCCGGGCGATACTGCTAGTCGGACATAAAACTTTGTTCGTCGTCGTCACGGTTGTGGTTGCTTTTTAAGTGCAGGTCTTCTTTCATTGAGAAGACCCACAATCAAAGATGTTCCAGTCATAACCGTCCCATCTTTTCGTTTTTGTCTTTTTTTTTTCTTTTTCATTTTTCAAAATGTACCAAGGATTACAGTATACAAAAATGTCTTGACAGACTTCAAAGACCGTATGTTGTATTTTGAAAAAAATGTCTGGCTGCAATTTGAAGAAGGTCGAGGAACTATGCAAGGGGGTAGGATAGGGGTTCTTTTTATTTATTGTCTCTTCCATTAACATGCGTGGGGCTTTTATGAAATAGAATCTGCTAGTAAATACCACTGCAATACGAGGAAGACAGAGAATCACTGTAGTAGAACCGAATGGATCCACATTTATTTTCAGAAATAGTACAAAGTGGAGTAAATGGCACTATATGTTTGGAATGGCAGAATGGAAAGTTCTGTAAAGCAGACGACACTTTAATGGTAATAATCTGACAATGAGTTCTTCCTGCATTGTTGTGGCTGCCTGGATATTCTATATTTACTTTCGATAGATTTCACGTATAATAGCACGACTCCAAAGTGTATGAACGTCATTTCAAGGATTCCAACAATATGGAAGAGAACATACATCAAGTACCAAAAATCAGAGAAAGGGTGAAGGTGAAAGAGAGAGAGAAAGAATGGGAGGGAGAGAGAGAGGGAGAGAGAGAGAGAGCTGAAGCAACAAAATGAAGAAATAATATGGTACAAACTGAATTTTAGTTGTTAATTACAACTTTTTGAAGGAGGACAAAGAAATGTAAAAACAATTGTTTCATCCTCTTAGACATAAAACACAGATTACATCCATTTATGAAATTTCTTTTATGGAAATAATTTCCGCAACTTGCCAGCCACAATCTTACCATGTTGACAGAACTATTTCTTGTTTATTGCGCACAAAACTTGCCTCTTTGATCTGTCCGTCAAATCACACAAGACCAGAGGCGGTTTCTGTTTTTTTTTTTTTTTTTCATTCTTTTTCTTTTTTCTTTTCTTTCTTTCCAGTATGCATTTCGCATTGTTCGACCACCTCGAATACCTTGATCATATGTCTGTTTAATCAGGGTTAAACCGATTATTTAAATCTAAGGTTAAGCAACAACAAAAACAGTAACAACCATACCCAGCTAAGAAGTCACTGCTTCATATCCGGTCACCGACCTACTATGTCGTGTCTGTGGCTGAGACACTTAACACTCAACGAACGAGTCCACCTTGCTTTAAAGTAGACACTTCAGAATGCGAGGGCGTGCAGTCTACTGCAATAAGTAGAGACTCCACTGTAAAACTGACATGTGGGTCGTTACTTGACAGTTCGCTTTAATTTTGTCGCAGATAAACCTCTCATAGACATTGACTCAGGAACGAAATTTGCTTAGGGGGTGCAAACCCAGCCCCAAAATTTTTACAAATTAGGTCATGCTTTTTTTATGTTCTTTGTTCTTTGAGAAGAAACCTAATTCAAGTTACTTTTTACAGATCGCATTCTACTCACTGTTTTCTAAACCTGAGAAAGGTAAGAAGGGGGTGCAAATTTTTATTTTGCACCCCACAACAAATTTAGGGGGGCCCTGGCATTCCTTGCACCTCATGTTTCCGGGACCATGCTCATTACACTACGGCCATACTAGAGCATCACCTTGAGGGAATTTAGTTGAATAATTCGACCCCAGTACTTACACTTTTTAAGCCTGTTACTTATTCTATTGGTCTTTATGCCGAACCGCTAAGTTACGGGCATATAAGCTCACCAACACCGGTTGTTAAGCGATGGGGAGTGGGGCAAACGGAGACACACACACACAAATACATACATACATACATGCATACATACATACATGCATACGTACATACATACATACATACATACATACATACATACATACATACATACATGCATACATACATACATACATGCACACAGACACACACATGCACACACACGCACACAAAGACGAAGACAACACGCAAGTTTAATAGTTTGACGCTCGGGAGAAATGGAAAAGTCTTTTACATTTCGAGCCTACGCTCTTCAACACAAAGGAATCAGAGAAAATAAACAGGGGATGAAATAAAAAAATTGTTGAATTCAGTAAATTCAATAAACAAAAAGGTAAAAAGAAGAAAAAAAAAAAAAAACGTGAGGACGTAGCACAAGCAATGGACTTTCCTGTTTTTCGTGATTCCGACAAAGAGCTATGCTCGAAATGTAAAACAACATCTCTCTTCTATGAATTCATAGTCTGGATATAGAAGCTAGAGGTTTCGAAGCAGTTGTCCATAGATAGGTGCAGGAGTGGCTTGCTAACCAACCACATGGTTCCCGGTTCAGTCCCACTGCATGGCATCTTGGGCAAGTGTCTTCTGTTATAGCCCCGGGCCGACCAATGCCTTGTGAGTGGATTTGGTAGACGGAAACTGAAAGAAGCCTGTCGTATATATGTATATATATATAAATGTATGTGTGTGTGTGTGTTTGTGTGTCTGTGTTTGCCCCCCTAGCATTGCTTGACAACCGATGCTGGTGTGTTTACGTCCCCGTCACTTAGCGGTTCGGCAAAAGAGACCGATAGAATAAGTACTGGGCTTACAAAGAATAAGTCCCGGGGTCGATTTGCTCGACTAAAGGCGGTGCTCCAGCATGGCCACAGTCAAATGACTGAAACAAGTAAAAGAGTAAAGAGTAAAGAGATATCCTCTTTTTCTTTGATTTTCAAAGAGATATTTATATCTGCAGAGCAGCTGACCACTAGAACGTACATACCTCTGCCCTTCTGTCCCAAACTACAATATCCAGCCTGTTGTGCTTACATTTGACAGAAGTTTTGATGGAAATATTCCCCCAGTATTCCTTGAGTAGTTGTTTTATGTATGTATGTATGTATGTATCTTTTATTTTACTTGTTTCAGTCAACTGCGGCCATGCTAAAGCACCGCCTTTTAGTCGAACAAATCGACCCCCGGACTTATTCTTTGTAAACCTGGTTCTTAATCTATATATCGCTTCTGCTGAACCGCTAAGTTACGGGAAAGTAAACAAACCAACATCGGTTGTCAAGCGATGATGAGGGGAAACACAGACATAAACACACACGCACACACACTCACACACACACGCGCGCACACACACACACATACATACATATATACATACATACATACACACATACGTACATATATATATATATATATATATATATATATATATATATATATTATATATATATATATATATTTATATATACACGACGAACTTTTTCAGTTTCCGTGTACAAAATCCACTCACAAGGCTTTGGTCAGCCCGAGGCTATAGTACCATCCACTTGCCCAAGGTGCCACGCAGTGGGAATGAACCCGGAACCATGTGGTTGGGAAGCAAGTTTCTTACCACACAGCCACGCCTGCTGTATGTATGTATGTATGTATGTATGTATGTATGCATGCAGTGTGTGTATCTATGTGTGATTTCGCTTACAGGCCGTTAGTGAGCCCGAGACTTTAGTTAATGATACTTTCCTGATCAAACCCGGAATCAAATATTTACGAAGCGCGCATTTGTCACTCGTGCTCTGCCCTGACCAATTGTCTCATTTTATAAAAACAATACGATTGTATAAATATTATTACAAACTGATAAAAGGGAACGCAAGGAAAACAAAAGTGTATCAAGTTTATAATATCATACAAAGGATTAAATTGTTCCGCCAAAACAAAGTGTACCAGATTTCGGTGAGAAATGTATAAAAATTGATTCACATTGATTAAATTAACTCCAATCATTTTTTAGAGGCGATAATGTGTGTGGACGTATTCATACGTTTGTCATAAAATAAGTGGACGTACGTACATGTATATGTAACCCCCCCTCCTCTCTCTCTCTCTCTCTCTATATATATATATATATATATATGTGGTGTGTGTGTGTGTGTGTGTGTGTGTGTGTAGGCGCAATGGCCCAGTGGTAAGGGCAGCGGACTCGCGGTTGTAGGATCACGGTTTCGATTCCCAGAACGGGCGTTGTGAGTGTTTATGGAGCGAAAACACCTAAAAGCTCCACGAGGCTCCGGCAGGGGGTGGTGGCGATCCCTGCTGTACTCTTTCGCCACACCTTTCTCTCACTCTTACTTCTGTTGTCCTGCTCGCTTAGCCAGTGGGGTGGCGTCATCTGAAGGCTAAACAATGCGAAGCGCATTGTGACCAGCGATGTGTAGCAACATCTGATAGCCTGGTCGGTCACGGTGATCACGGTGATATATATATATATATATATATATATATATATATTTATATAAAACTAGCAGTATCGCCCGGCGTTGCTCGGGTTTGTAAGGGAAATAACTATATAAGCATTTTTAAAGAGTTACTTCCCTTATATAATAGCGAAAAATGCATTAAAATGGGAAAAAAATTATGGTAATTTTTTTTTTTTTATCGTAGACTCATCGTAGACGCGCGCTAATACCCAGAAGGGCTCGATATGAATCACGACTATAAGATACCCGGTTTTGGTTAAACTGCACCGCAAAATGTGGGAGTAGTTAGGAATCTAAATCGTAGGAGACAGACACACAACTTGACTTTTATATATAAAGATTATAACTTGGGGTATCTACGAGATACCGCCATGCTGGAAATAGCAGTCATAATCTCACTCTAAAAAACCACATTAATTGTTCATATAGTATTTTTTAGAGTCAGATTATGGCTACTATTTTCAGCATGGCGGTATCTCGTAGATACCCTAAGTTATAATTTTAAATAATTATTACCTTTGAAAGTTGTTATTTCCATGCTGGCCACTTGATTAGATCGTTATTTAATTTAAATTAACCATCTCATCCTTATTTACATCTTATTCTTTTTTATATAAAGATTATATATATATATATATAATATTATATAATATATATATATATATATATATATAATATATATATATATATTATATATATATATATATACGTATATATGTATATATATATATATATATATAGATGTATACATATATATATAATATATATATATATATATATATATTATTATATATATTATATATATATATATATATATAATATATATATATATGTATATATATATATATGTATATATTATAATATATATATATATATATATATATATATATATATATATATATATATATACATATATATATATATATATATATATATATATATAGGCGCAGGAGTGGCTGTGTGGTAAGTAGCTTGCTAACCAACCACATGGTTTCCGGTTCAGTCTCACTGCGTGGCATCTTGGGCAAGTGTCTTCTGCTATAGCCCCGGGCCGACCAATGCCTTTTGGGTGGATTTGGTAGACGGAAACTGAAAGAAGCCTGTCGTATGTATGTATATGTGTGTGTGTGTGTGTCTGTGTTTGTCTCCCCAATATCGCTTGACAACCGATGCTGGTGTGTTTACGTCCCCGTCACTTAGCGGTTCGGCAAAAGAGACCGATATAATAAGTACTGGGCTTACAATGAATAAGTCCCGGGGTCGATTTGCTCGACTAAAGGCGGTGCTCCAGCATGGCCGCAGTCAAATGACTGAAACAAGTAAAAGAGTATATATATATATATATATATAATTTACCATTTGCCTGTTTCACACATTAGACTGCGGCCATACTGGAACACCACCATAAGGAATTTTTAGTTGAATAATTCGACCCCAGTACTTACACTTTTTAAGCCTGTTACTTATTCTATCGGTCATTTTTTTGCTGAACCGCTAAGTTACGGGCATATAAGCTTACCGACACCGATTGGTGAGCGATTGGGAGTGAGGCAAGCGCAGACACACACACAGATATATATATTATATATATATATATATATATAGAGAGAGAGAGAGAGAGAGAGAGAGAGAGAGAGAGAGAGGAGAGAGAGAGAGAGAGAAATATATATACGACGGACTTCTTTCAGTTTCCTTTTACCAAATCCTCTGGTAAGGCTTTGCTCGGCAGTGGGATTGAACCCAGAATCATGTTGTTGGGACGCAAACTTCTTACCATACAGCTACGCCTAATGCTTATTGGACACAGGAACAACTGAATATAAATGTCTCTTCGTTGCTGTTGGTAATGTAGCGAGACAAGAAATCGAACTCAGAGTAATATTGGTTTTTAACGTTTGAGGTGCTGCTGGGTAGAGTTGGTTTGCAAATATATAAAAGAAAAGAATCCCTTTCATTTCTCTTTTACTCTTTTACTTGTTTCAGTCATTTGACTGCGGCCATGCTGGAGCACCGCCTTTAATCGAGCAACTCGATCCCGGGACTTATTCTATCGGTCTCTTTTGCCGAACCGCTAAGTGACGGGGACGTAAACACACCAGCATTGGTTGTCAAGCAATGCTAGGGGGACAAACACAGACACACAAACACATACACACACATACATACATACATACATATATATATATATATATATATAATCGACAGGCTTCTTTCAGTTTCCGTCTACCAAATCCACTCACAAGGCATTGGTCGGCCCGGGGCTATAGCAGAAGACACTTGCCCAAGATGCCACGCATGTGGCTGGTTAACAAGCTACTTACCACACTGCCACTCCATTTCTGGCTGGATTCAGTAAAGGAAAACTTGGTGTTGCTGGGCGAGAGGTGAGACATGTGCTCTCTGGTGGCTCTCAAACCTTTGGGATTGCTCTGGCTTGCTACGCAGAAGGTGAGGCGTGTGTTTCCCGTAGCTCTCTCAAATCTCTGTAGTTTGTTCTTGGAGCAGAAATGCGAACTTCAATGACGTCTCATGAGAAAGCATGATATCTCTTCAAGCTGACCAGTTATCACTTAAGACACATCGCACGTTCACAACGTGGTTAATGTGTGTTTCAAGCTGGCAACTGAAATATCTTTAGGTCTGATTCCTGATCCCTATACAATTCTATAATATTTTTTCCCTCATTAAGCATAACCTCCCTATCGTTTCAGTTAATTATATCTAGCCCACTGATTCATTGTTGATCTCTTTTATTGCCTACCAAATTCCACTATCGACCCAATCGTATATAGTCGAAGACACACTTGCCCCACTGGCTGTCTATTGGGAATGTGTGTGTGTGTGTATATATCACGTGATCACGTTATCGACCAGACCATCAGATGTTGCTACACATCGCTGGTCACAATGCGTTCGCATTGTTTTAGCCTTCGAACGACGCCACCCCGCTGGCTAAGCGAGCAGGCCAGTGTATATATATATATATATATATATATATATATATATATATACACACAAATATGAGAGAGAATCCACTATGTGGACGCTCTTACGCTAGATATAGATCCGCAAAGGGACTGAACCACTAAGAATTGTTCTCGAGAAAAATGTAGCACACTAAGAACGTAAGCGAGCAGGACAAATGAAAAATAACAAAAATATAGATTAACCCCATACAATTGTTTCACTGTTAATAAATTATGCAATTTTACTTACATAATTATCCTCAGATCATCGGCGGAGTACGTCATAAAATATAATTTGTCGAACTGCACGCTATATATTAACACGAGTTCAAAGACACGACACTTATATTTACATATATATATATATGCATATAGTTAAAAAAAAATTATAAGTTAGAGGTTATGCAACCGTCTAAGGGATAAATGTATCCGTAGGTACTGCTGGTGTATTACCTCCCTATGTATAGGCCTTGGTATGAGGTTAACAGTAGTTGGTAATTTAAATGGTAAAACCATGGTTTAATATATTCAGATAAGAGAAGAAATGGAGCAACAATTAACAATCAGAAGTTGATCATTGGTATTAAATGGTTATAGTTTAATTGTTGTTGAAATAACATTTACAGCTGTTTCGGTTTGTTATTTTTAAGGTAAATTTGCATTTATCTCGTCCCATGTAACAAACCTCGTCAGAATGATTTAGAGTTTATCGGAGGAATATAGAGAGGAGGAAAAGGAAAAAGGAAAAGAAAAAGGGCAAAAAGAAAAAAGTTCGCTAAGTCTTTAGGCTTACATTTTTGCGCCCTTTGTAGGTTGCACATGTGTGTACATTTATTCAATTAGATGGAGTGGGGTTCAATTAGGGGAGTGATGTTCCATGACAATGGAGATAGATAGTAATATAGATAGGCAGACAGGCGGATAGATAAATAGATACGTATTCTATCTATCACTATTGTCATGGAACCTCACCCCCCCAAAAAAAAAAAACAATGTTCTCTTCTTCTAAACAAAACCCCAAAGAAACATCTGTTTTACATAAATGAACAAGCAGTTTGGAAAGTCAAAAAATTTTATTTCACAGTTTCGAAAAACGAACGAAAGCGCTAATAATAATAATGAAATAAACAGATTTCTTTTCCAAAATTCTGACGACTTTTTCTCATATTCAATATTTGTACACCACACCTAACACTCTATACGTACATATATATATATATATATTATATATATATATATATATATATATATATATATATATATATATATATATATATGTGTTGTGTGTAAAAAGGAAATGAAAAAATGCTGACAAAATAATTTAAGTAAGGGAGAGTGTATTTAATTAGGTGAAAGTTCTTTACCGGTTGCGCATTTGTTATGCTTATCAGAAGATATTTTTAAAGAGAGATAGAGTTCCTTTCTGATAGATTTTTTTCTCTTATCTTTTTTTTTTATTACAGATAAGAGAAAAAATCTATCAGAAAGGAACTCTATCTCTCTTAAAAAATATCTTTTGATAAGTATAACAATGCGCAACCGGTAAAGAACTTTCACCTAATTAAATACACTCTCCCTTACTTAAATTATTGTCAGCATTTCTTTATTTCCTTTTTTTATATATCACAACTCGTGTTCCACATCTCCTTTTTTAAATATATATATATATATATATATATATATATATATATATTATGACGGGCTTCTTTCAGTTTCCGTCAACCAAATCCATTGACAAGACTATGGTCGGCCCGATTTTACAGCAGAAGATACTTGCCCAAGGTGCCATGCAGTATAACTGAACCCGGAACCATAAGGCTGGGAAGCAAGCTTGTTAACACTCACCCACTCCTACTACGCCTATGTGTGTATATATATATATAATATATATATATATATATATATATATATATATATATATATATATATATATATATATATATATATACATACATTGTACACCACACGCGCACACATATGTATATGTATTTATTTATAAATATATTGTGGGAATTACGATAAACATTAATATAAATATTTAGTAGGAACTAAATATTTATACTCGTCTTTATCTTAATTTGTACAACATATGCTCGGTATATTATAACTAGTAACACTGCTAAGAACAGTGGTACACTAACCACTTTAGTCGTAGCAGACGGGATGATAATAATCTACGTGGAACTCTATATCAAACAGTGGTAGTCGTACATCTAACAGTACAAACCAGATACACACACACGCATACACGCATACACATACATGCGCACACACACACATATATATATGTGTGTGTGTGTGTGTGTGCATAAATTTCGAACGATGAAAAGGACTGCTCAACACCGCATTACTGGATATATATATATATTTATATATATATATATATATATATATTATATATATATATATATATATATATATATATATATATAATATATAATATATATATATATATACATATAATATACATGTATATATATATATACATTTATATACATATATACATATATATGTATATAAATTCGGGGTGAGTACTTGATAATTATAAGCACCTGTGTATATACCGTTTGGTGGTGTAGGTGGTGGAGTAAATTGATCAAAATAAAAACATGATGCGAAGGATTCAGCGGTACATATGTTTCGGGCCTTTATTAGACAGATTTATAACAATGCATATGTATGTCTGTGGCCTTCTTCAGCCGCGCACAACAGCTTCCATTATGCATTGTTTATAATCTGTCTAATAAAGGCCCGAAACATATGTACCGCTGAATCCTTCGCATCATGTTTTTATTTTGATCAATTTATATATGTATATATATATTATATATATTTATATACATATATTATATATATATATATTATTACATATATACATATTACATATATATATATATATTATATATATATATATATATTATATATATCATATTATATATATATATATATATATAATATATATATATGGTAAAACCATGGTTTATATATAATACTCTCTTTTACTCTTTTACTTGTTTCAGACCATTGACTGTGGCCATACAGGAGCACACCCTTTAGTCGAGGAAATCGACCCCAGGACGTATTCTTTGTAAGCCTAGTACTTATTCTATCGGTCTCTTTTGCCGAACCGCAAAGTTACGGGGACGTAAACACACCAGCGTCGGTTGTCAAACGATATTGAGGGGACAAACACAGACACACAAATATATACATACACATACATACATACATATATATATATATATATATATATATATATATATATATATATATATATATATATGTGTACATATATACGACGGGCTTCTTTCAGTTTCCGTCTACCGAATCTACTCACAAGGCTTTGGTCGGCCCGAGGCTATAGTAGAAGACACTTGCCCAAGGTGCCACGCAGTGGGACTGAACCCGGAACCATGTGGTTGGTAAGAAGCTACTTAACATACAGCCGCTCCTGCTCGTTTGTATGTATGTATGTATGTATGTATGTATGTATGTATGTATCGCCGGCAATTTCAGATGGCTCCAGTCGGTTGCAGTAATTACCCATCTTAATTCGTTTGTAACAACATAAAAGCTCTCAGTGTTGAAATTTATTCTTGCAAGACAGCTTAATTCGTGTGAAATTGTGATCGGATTTCTTCCTCTATACATTATAACACATAAGGAGTATATTGAGGCGTGGTTATGTAGTTCAACCATAGCTCCATCAAGCAAAATTTTTACGTATTATTTAATTGATATATTTATTCTATTTTATTTCTTTTTATCATCTGTACTTGCTGACACTAAATCATACTTTTATTACTGCTCGTCGGTGTTTTCTATAGTTTTATAGATTTGTTTTGTTTAACTTTCATTTAGCCCCGAGTAGGCAGACCTATGTTTTAAGGGGTTTCGGTAGCGACCAGCAGTTTTCTTTAAAGACTATAGAGAGCGATCTGTTGGAGATTTGGTTATCATTTCAAACTGGACAAATGACTGACTCCGACCGCATCTTATACACTTAAAGATGCCGGGAATCTG
Source organism: Octopus sinensis (assembly GCF_006345805.1). Lineage (NCBI taxonomy): Eukaryota > Metazoa > Mollusca > Cephalopoda > Octopoda > Octopodidae > Octopus > Octopus sinensis. The sequence continues at coordinate 33,611,380 of NC_042998.1, forward strand.
GATTGTGTTTCCTTTTGCCTGTTTCAAAAATATGTGGTCTGATCAATAAGTATCCGGACTGTTGTTATAGTAACGAAGCTAAAGCATGCAGAGTAAAGCCGCTTGGCACAGATTGACTTTGAACTCTGCTGTGCATGTGCACTTAAATTTTAATGTTCTAGCTTACTTCCACTGTTCACAGCAGTGCTTGGAAGAATAGTGTGTAGCGTGTGATCATTGCAATGACAACAACAGAGAAAGTTGAACGGAGAATCTGCAATAAATTTTGCCAAAAGCTTGGCGATACCTCCTCAGAAGCCAATGCAAAATTTTCAAAAAGTTTTCATCATTCTCGACACAATCAAGGAGATCTTGTCAAACTGAAACGCGAGTGTCTCTTTGGTCAGCTGAAAGTAGTTTTTCACAAATTTGGCAGACACGCGTCTCATACCCAAATCTTCAGTGATAATGGACTGAACTGAACCGTAACTAATCTGCACATCCTCTGATAACTCACAGATGGTGATTTGATGATGTCTCCTCACAGCTGCACATGGTCGCAATCTCGATGACTGAAACAAGTAAAAGAAAAACGATAAAAGATATTTATTCACAGAAGAATGTTCCTTTACCTTAGTTTGCAACATGGAATATGTCTAAAGCTTCGGCTCCCAGCGTACTTTTTATGCCTGTCGTTAACTGGATACCAACCATAATATATGTTAATATATTAACTTATATTGGTTTCGTCTTAGACATTTTACTTAGTCGCCGATTGAGAATATATATTTTTTCTTTTTTAGTAATTGGTATATCAATGGAGCGGTTTGTAGTCGAACTCGTGATCGACTCCGTGTCCGAATACAGGAATAATTCTTGCATTTTGTTCGCATTACATTTTGTTCATATAGACGGGGAAGTGTTCGACAACATTCAATCAAACAGTGTACAAGTCATTGGCTTCAACTAGAAATAGTAACCTGAAAAAACATTCGCCCCAATTGACACTACGAGGAAATTAATTGTATAATTCTCTTAAAGGCATTGATTAAAATACTTAGGTTCTGAGACAGTTTCATTAACATTTTGCCGCGTAATTGCAAAGGAAGTTTTGAACTACAGGAATTGAATTACAAGGCTACATTCGTTGCACATGACTACTTCTTATCATATTTTAGGAAAGAGCCAGAAAGAACTTTATGGATCTTTGTTCTTACAGTTTGGCACATTTCTTCTATATTACATTGATATAGACGCAGGCGTAGCTGCGTGGTAAAAGGTTTGCTTCCCAACTACGTTGCTCCGGGTTCAGTTTCACTGTATGGTACCTCGGACAGTGCCTTCTCCTGTAGCCTTGGCTGACCAAAGCTTTGTCAGTGGGATCTGACAGACGGAAACTGAAAGAAGCCCGTCGTAATATATATATATATATAGATAGATAGATAGATAGATAGATAGATAGATAGATAGATAGATAGATAGATAGATAAATTGATATATATATATACATACATATATATATATATATAATATATATATATATATATATATATATATATATATATATATACATAGATATACATGCGTAGGTGCAGGAGTGGCTGTGTGGTAAGTAGCTTGCTTACCAACCACATGGTCCCGGGTCCAGTCCCACTGAGTGATATCTTGGCCAAGTGTCTTCTACTATAGCCTCGGGCCGACCAAAGCCTTGTGAGTGGATTTTGTAGACGGAAACTGAAAGAAGCCTGTCGTGTGTGTGTGTGTCCACCCCCGCTGCTTGACAACCGGTGTTCGTATGGTTTCGCCCCCGTAACTTAGCGGTTCAGCAAAAGTACCCGATAAAATAATATCAGGCTAAACAAAAAATAAGTACTTAGGTCGATCCATTCAACTTGAAATTCTTCAAGGCTGTACTCCAGCATGGCCGCAGTCTAATCACTGAAACAACTAAAGGATAAGCGAAATCCATTTTGTTTCTGACTTCAATGTTATTGTTTGTTTATTTTAGTTTAAATATTAAAGTATCGTTTAACATTTTAATGACAGTTGATGTCCCTAACTCTCTCATCTTAAAGGCTTCAGGTATATCTTAGAGGCGATATAACCAGCGCTTGTGTCATCATAGTTGTTAAATGTGGTATTTTGAGCGACATTATATTTCGTTTTTCGGTGACGCTGCCTTAGTGACAAATATGTCGATGTCTTTACAATGTGCTTTGTCTGTGTCACGTTTACACTAGATTTACAATAAGTTCTGTTTGTTTTTTTTTGGGGGGGGGGTTGCTGCCTGGATGTCAAAATGATTTGAGATTTATGTTGACGTTTAAGGTAATTTGATAGAATGGAGTCTAGAATAGAAACACGAAAATGAGAAGTTTTCAATTTTATGGTTTGTTTTAGTTTTCACACTCAAGCTCAGAAGATGAACAAAAGAGAAATGAAAATATAAGCAATGGCGAAAATATGAAACATTGGTCTGGTTGCGATGATCTGGATTGGCAGAAAAAAGCGTTATTTCATTTATTTTCTTTATTTAGCAATGATCAAGTCGATACATATTCAAAATCATTCTACCTCAATATTCTGTTTCATTTTACACGTCCCATCATATTTTCAGACATGAGGCCACATTATGCAATGTGTCCTTTTGTTAGGGCGACAGAATGTAATTTGAAATGACAAAAAGACAAGGCATTGCCGCCTTAATGTAGAAATGAACCATAGATTTCCGAAATAACGAGATCCAAAATACGGATGGATGCACTCCGTCGGTTACGACGACGAGGGTTCCGGTTGATCCGAATCAACGGAACAGCCTGCTCGTGAAATTAACGCGTAAGTGGCTGAGCACTCCACAGACACGTGTACCCTTAACGTAGTTCTCGGGGATATTCAGCGTGACACAGAGAGTGACAAGGCCGGCCCTTTGAAATACAGGTACAACAGAAACAGGAAGTAAGAGTGAAAGAAAGTTATGGTGAAAGAGTACATCAGGGATCACCACTATCCCCTGCCGGAGCCTCGTGGTGCTTTAGGTGTTTTCGCTCAATAAACACTCACAACGCCCGGTCTTGGAATCGAAACCGCGATCCTATGACCGCGAGTTCGCTGCCCTAACCACTGGGCCATTGCGCCTCCACGATCCAAAATAACGGTACTTTTCAACATTGTTGTACAGGTACGACAGTTGTTTTGTCGTACGGAAACGAAATTGATCGATAACGTGAATTACTTGGTTTCCACCCGATTCCGCCACTGTTAAAATGCTCTCTGTTTTGTTTTGTTTTTTTTTAATTTAATTTTCTTCCTTTTTGTGTGTTTGCTTTTTGTTTGTAGGGTGGGGAGGCAGATCGGCAGGGTGTCGGAAAAATTTTTTGCTGTATCTCTGCGAGTCCTTTATGTTCTGAGCGCAAATACCGCAGAGATCAAATTTACTTTTCATCCTTCCGGGGTCGATGAAATAAAGTTCCAGTCGACTACCGAAGTCGATAGCATCGACAATTCTCCTCACATCAAAATTTCTGATCTTTTGTGCCTAAATTAAAAACAATCGTACTTTATCGCGAATTCGTACTTATTACACTTCTTATATTTGCATTTGTTTTGGCGAGAGTCACGACACCCCCTGCAGGAATAGACTTGACCGAACGAACGACTATAAATAGTAGCGGTCTGAATGAGCGAGAGAGAGAGAGAGAGAGAGAGAGAGGGGGGGATAGAGAGAGTAGGCGTTAATCGTAGGAAGTCATAATGTGTCGTTTTGGCACTTTGTCGGAATATCGTTTGTTGGCTTTCCGCTGAGGTCGACTTTGCCTTTCATCCTTTCGGTGTCGATAAATTAAGTACCAGTTACGCACTGGGGTCGATGTAATCCACTTAATCCCTATGTCTGTCCTTATTTGTCCCCTCTCTGTTTATCTTCCTGTGGGCATTAAAAAATAAATAACGTTTGTTGGTTCGTGTACAGTGGTCCCTCGACTATCGCGGGTGTTACGTTTCAAAACACCCCGCGATAGGCGAATATCCGCAAAGTAGAAACAATACTGTACTATATTTTTTTTTCTATTTTTATAATTTGTATTTATTTATTTTATTATAAATGCAAAACAACACCATGGAGGAATCGACGTAAACTTAAATAATAAACCGCGGTAGGTGAACCGCGGTAGGTGAACCATGATAGGTGAACCGTGATAGGTGAACCGCGATAAGTTAAGTTTTTTTCTTTTACATAAGCACAAGGCCACGAAATTTTGAGGCGGGAAAGGACGCAATGAATTAAATCGATTCCAGCACATGACTAGAATATATTTGTCACCATCGAATTAACATGTTTTCTGAAGGGGCGGGAGGGGGGCAGAAAAATGATCGAATAGAACAAAATATTCGCTGAGAAAATAAATCATTGATTGATATATTGGTTATATCGGAATGTGTGAGTGACAAGCCTGGACATGCTTAAATCTTACATTGGAACTCATCGGAAAAACATAGGCTTCAGCACAGTTGTATTTAGCTGTAGCAATTGTGAAATTACGATGTATGTAAGCAAAGTTTGCTTTTTTAGAAGCGTTGAGATGTATTGAAATACACAGATATGGAAATATTTTACTCTCAAACGCGTAAGGATAAAGCTGAATAGCATAAATAGGACCGAATATCCTTACCTTGCAGAAAAACGCATACATCGTAATTTCACATATAGCGTCTATAAAAGCTATTTTTATAAGTTCAAAAATTGCAGAAGAACTTGTTAACAGGCAGTTTAGCTTAAAGATAAAGCACTATGACCGGTAATCACAGGGATGTGAGTTCGAGCCTCATGGCTGGCTGCTAACAAATTTTACGGGAATATGGTGTTTTATGCTATTCAGCATTATTATTACGCGTTTGAGAGTAAAATATTTCCATATATATATATATATATAATTGTTATTAATCCAAACAAGTGGAGGAATAGATGAAATGAAATTGGGAATGCACAGAGAATATATTGGAACTAATTAAAATTTAATTATATTTTGAAATATAGGAATGCATCTTGCCAGTTTTGCATTAGATTTTCAAAAGTATATAGCAGATGGAGTCGTGCCGCGAATCATGTCTAAATCTGAAACCGGTAAAGTGTATTCTTTTATATGAAAATATGATTAAATTCTAATATATTTCCTGTGCACTTTCAACTTCATTTCTTTTATACGCTTATGTATATGTACACACACACATATGTATACGAATTTTATGCGTAATGAGGTAAAAAAAAAACAAGGCTGTATAGCTATTAGAGCATTTATAGATAGAAGGTCTTACAGCTGTTTCTAGGATATTAATTAATAATATCCCTTCATCGGAGACGGTGTGAGAGGAAAAATTAAGTCATAGTTAGTTTCGATGTGATACAAATAGAGAGTGAGGAATCTGGAACTTAACTATGGTCTGTCTATACCACTTATTCAGCATTACCTGACACCTTTGGGTCTCAATGACAGCATTATCGCTTATATATATATATATATATATATATAATATATATATATATATATATATATACCGTTAATGCTTCTGTATTTCATGTTTCTGTATTCCATTATTTTTTTTGTTTTTTTATATTCGTCCCTTTTGCTGTCCTGGTGTCCGTATGCATTCGATCCTTCTTCCAGGAAATCTACGCTCCCAGCTTAGTTTTTCTAATGCTCGTTGCTTAGTTTTTCTTGGAGGGCTGGCCGTGATCTAGTAATCTCAAGATTAATCAGCCGAAATTACTACGATGATCCGGTTCTTGACTGAAGACTGAGGGTTTCGAATGTCCTGTCCGTGTTTATTGTATCGTCTTCTTGAGTTATACGTTCTTGTCCATGTTGTATTTTTCTACATACCTTAATATATATATATATATATATATTATATATATATATATATATATATATATATATAATATGGTCCAAAATTATAGACTGTTTAGGGAACAACAAACCATGTGTATTACTTTGACGCTCAGGAAAATGAAAGTAGTCTTTGACGATTCGAATGTACGCTCTTCTAATCAGAAGAGAAAACAGATGGGGAAAGAAGAAACGGAGAGGAAAAAGCAAGTCTGATTAGCGGTTGCACACACATACACACACGTACATTTGTGTGTGTGTGTGTGTGTGTGTGTGTGTGTGTGTGGTGTGTGTGTGTGTGTGTGTGTGTGCGCGTGTGTGTGTGTGTGTGCGTGTGTGTGTGTGGTGTGTGTGTGTGTGTGTGTGTGTGTGTGTTACAATAAAGAACACTGAAATTTGTTTGAGATTTTTAATAAAAAATATTCCTTCTTAACCTTCTGTCTTTGTCCTTCTGACAGAAAGGGCAAAATAGAATAAGTAGGACAAGAGGGGGTATATGGGACAGGAGTGGGTATATGGGGCAGAGAGTCACTGATGAGGTGACAGAATATGTGATTTTTTTTTATCAAAATGTTGCCGTTACTACGAACGACAAAACATCGAGATAATTCGAAGTCTATTGTTCTTGGACGAGGTATGATTAGTTGCAGGTGTCAAAATGTTAGCTGGTCATTGGATGTTGCTGTCGCCGTTCGTCCATTGCTTTGGTGTTGTCAAAACGCTTTGGTCAGCTGCTGCTTCTGCTACTGTCTTTCGCTGTCTGCCGTCCGTCGTCTGTTTGTAATGGCTCATATGTGCTGAATATATAACGATGGTCGGCGAGCTGGCAGAAACGTTAGCACGCCGGGCGAAATGCGCAGCCGTAATTCGTCTGCCGCTACATTCTGAGTTCAAATTCCGCCGAGGTCGACTTTGCCTTTCATCCTTTCGGAGTCGATTAAATAAGTACCAGTAAATCACTGGGGTCGATCTAATCGACTTAATCCCCTTGTTTGTCCCCTCTATGTTTAGCCCCCTGTGGGCAATAAAGAAATAAATATATAACGATGGTCTGGCTCGGAAAAAGCGCACCAGGGAAGAAATTGTTGCTAGATCGGTTTCCACGTCAGATTGTTAATGATGTTATTAATATTCTAGCGAATCACGATCGTGTTCTTGAGGCTTTTTTTTTTTTTTTTTTTTTTTTTTTTTTTTGCATTGGGTATAGGATTCCAGGCCCGATAGCTAAATAATCTTGCTATATATCTCTCTTTCTTTCTCTCTCACATAGCCCCCAACACACACACACACAAACACACATATGTGTGTGTTTGTCTTCAACTACAGCTTGACAACCGGTGCTGGTTTGTTTATGTCCCCGTAACTAATTGGTTGGGCAAAACCAACCGTTAGAATAAGAAGCGGGTTTTTTAAAAAAAAATTTTAAGTACCGAGGTCTGTTCGTTCGACTAAAAATTCTTGAAGGTGTTGCTCCCACATGGCCGTAGTCCAATGGATGAAACAAGTAAAAGATAAAAGATATCAGATAATATTGCTACAGTTCGATTTCTTGGAGAACCAAAGTAATTAATTCCACTCAGCAAAGGGGTGAGCGAGTATTTGGGAAATGTAAATCTCACTATTCTCACACACACACACATACACACGCGCACACGCACGCACACACACACACACACACATGTACACACACATACACACACATACACACACACACACACATACACAGACACACACCTTTAATCGCTTCGGATAAAATTGAATAGCTAAATGATAGCGATATCGCTTCACCGACTTCCGACATCAAATATAGCTTTTTGTTGACTTTTTTTTATATATTTTTATATATTTGTTTTGACAAACTTATAATTAGATTAGTGTTGTTGTTGTTGTTGTTGTTGTTTGTTGTCGCAGTTGTTATCGTTTTTGTTGTTGTTCTTGTTGGTTGCCCGTTGGCTGATGTTCGTTCATGTTTCTCACGAGAAGTCTTTAGGTGATGACGAGTCAGTTGACATCTCTCTCTCTCTCTCTCTCTCTCTCTCTCCTCTCTCTCTCTCTCTCTCTATTCCGAGGTCGGAATGCTGTACTAGGAATAGAGAGCCTGCTAGCATAGTTAGTATTCTAACGAATATAGTTTCTACTGGCAACTATGATTATATCAAAAAGTAGTTTTTACCTTCCACTTAAAGTGGATGTTGTGTTCGAACACACAATTTTAAGAATATGATAAACATTGGTCTCGAACTTTGGTTCAAGGTCAGCAATTTCGCGGGGACGGAGTTGGCCGGATACATCGACACCAGTGCTCAGCTGGTGCTTATTTTATCGACCCCCGAAAGGAATGAAAGGCAAAGATGACTACGACGGAATTTGAACTCAGAGCGTAAGACAGACGAAATGCCTCGAAGCATTTCGCTCGGTGTGGTAACGATTCTTATTTCTTTATTGCTCACAAGGGGCTAAACATAGAGGGTACAAACAAGGGCAGACAAACGGATTAAGTCGATTACATCGATCCCAGTGCGTAACTGGTACTTAATTTATCGACCCCGAAAGGATAAAAGGCAAAGTCGACCTCTGCGGAATTTGAACTCAGAACGTAACGGCAGACGAAATACCTATTTCTTTACTACCCACAAGGGGCTAAACACAGAGAGGACAAACGGATTAAGTCGATTATTTCGACCCTAGTGTGTAACTGGTACTTAATTTATCGACCCCGAAAGGATAGAAGGCAAAATCGACCTCTGCAGAATTTGAACTCAGAACGTGACGGCAGACGAAATACCTATTTCTATTTCTTTATTACCCACAAGGGGCTAAACACAGAGGGGACAAACAAGGACAGACATAGGTATTAAATCGATTACATCGACCCCAGTGCGTAACTGGTACTTAATTTATCGACGCCGAAAGGATGAAAGGCAAAGTCGACCTCGGCGGAATTTGAACTCACAACGTAACGGCAGACGAAATACCGCTAAGCATTTCGCCAGGTGTGCTTAACGATTCTGCCAGCCCGCCGTCTTCAGTGGAAGACACATATTTACTTTTGGTATTAATTCTATCTTTTTCGCTATTAATTGCAATCATAGTGTGTTGGTGGTGGTTGTTATAATGATTTTTTTTTATACAGCAGCAGAGTACATGGTGCCTTGTAAATATGTACTGGTATGGTTAAATGAATCTAAATGTTTCCTTCTCAAGCCATGCCAGGGCGTATATGTTCCACACCTATTGGGACGGTGATCTGTCGCAAAATTCCTCATTTTTGCCAGCTGGGTGGACTGGAGCAACGTGAAAATGAAGTGTTTTGCTCAAGAACACAACGCGTCGCCCGGTCGAAGGATTGAAATCACAATTTTACGATCATAAGTCCAACACCCTAAGCACTAAGCCAGGCACCTCCACGAGAGGAATATAATCTTGGTTATAAATCAGGCATCTATCTAGCCTCTCAACATGCTAGAATAACAACTAAATCATGCTCAAACCACAACTCATCGCAACAGATAACGCAGTCCGGCGCACTCTGTGCCTGAAAAACATTGACTGTCCTTGATCCAGGGTCTCCTCGAACGTAATTGTTCTGGACTAAGCAACAGCAACACAGATAGCAACGATTGTTCCTGAGTGTATTTAGTAATATTTAGGAAGCGCGTGGGTCAAGTTCTCTCCTTGCCCGCGTGTTTCCTGAATACATTAATACACAAATGTTCAGACCAAGTGGACATCAATGACACTGACATCACAACCTGGGAAAACTTGTCAATGACATGCGCGCTGTCCCTTTCATTCCAAGATTATCCCATAGAGACAGTATATCATCACATCATCATTGTTCGACCGTGGTCGAGACAATGGAATTTACCATGCTACGCCAGACTTCACGGTCCATCATGGCATTACGGAGGTCCTGTTGCTGGATGCCTGTATCCCTGGAGATTACATCAGGGTAGGAGAGTGTGCGCCCTCTGGTATTGCGAGTAGATGGCTTCCAGAGGAGAAGAGTAGAAATTACTTCTTTTTCAGCTCTACAACAATGTCCAGCAAACTGGACTCTCCTACCTTTCACAAGAGATGACACAGGTGGTAGTTTCCCATATATTTGCATTTTGGTTGGATGGCGCTTCCACGAGAGATTTTGAGCTCTCATAAGGAGGCGAGTGTAGGTCCCATCCAACCGCCTCTCAAGCTTCTTTGATAACGTCCAGGTTTCTGAGCCGTATAGTAGAATTGGTTCGACTGTGGCTTTGAAGATTTCAAGTTTGAAGTCTCTACTTAGATTTGATGACCAGATCTTATGCATGTCATTACAGGCTGACCAGGCCATGCCCTTTCTAGTTAGAAAGTCTTTTCCAGATGTATATAGTATTTGCTTTATGTTCGCATCGAGGTGTTGGAGAATGACTTGGTGCAGTACAGGGGTTCTCAGCCATTTTTTTCCTCTGTGAACCCCTTTGATTACTATTTTAATCGGGTGGAACCCCTACAAATATTTGACGTCTAAAAACTATTTTTATAGATACTTCTTTCAGAAATCTTATCTTGTTATTCACACATTAACTTGTGTGAGTAGAACTGTGTAAAATGTTGGAGAAAAAATCCTAGCTGCTTCTTGCAATAAATACATCACGGGCATATGGCTTAGTAGTTAAGTGCGCGAGCTACTAACCCCAAGATTCCGAGTTCGATTCCAGGCAGTGACCTATAATAATAATAATATTAGGTTGTCCCAAAAGTTCGTAAACACTTGCGAAAATTGAATTTTTACTCGCCAAGTACTAACAAAAACAACAAAAATTATTCCTCAAAATAAAGACCATTATTTTCCAAGACTTTCTACGAACTTTTGGGACAACCTTATAATAATAATAATAATAATAATAATAACAACAACAACAACAACATCGAAAAATACCTTAGGATTGAGAACCCAGGTTCAAAATTTCCCCAAGACACCTGATGAAGGCTGGAGGGTATATCAGCCGAAATGTTGTGTTAACAACAAACAAGATGAGGACAAATATCCGTCAAATGTAAATAATATAAATAATGTAAATAGAATACATCTGAATCAAATCTTTTTCATGGACCATTAATATACTACTGTGCGTCCCCAGTTTACTATTTTGCTTGCGTGAATCCCTCAAAATCTTATATGAATCCCTGGGGTCAATATAAACTGAGAGCCACTGGTGTCGTGGGTGGACAAAATACGAGAGATGAGAGAAGATGAGTGAATCGAGAGTGCATGAGCGGTAGTGGCATATGACCAGCTAAATTTGTGTGTGTGTGTGTGTGTGTGTGTGTATGTATGTGTTTGCGTGTGTGTGTATTCTGTATTTGTCTCCCTCCATCGCTTGACAACCGGCGTTGGTATGTTTTCGTCCCCGTAAGTTAGCCCGATAGAATAAGTAACAGGCTATAGAAAAAAAGTACTGGGGTCGATTCATTCGACTAAAAATTCTTCAAGGCGGTGCTCCAGCATGGCCACATTCTAATGACGGAAAAAAAGTAAAAGGTAAAAGATTCTTAACCATCCAAAGCATAGTTTTTACACACACACACACACACACACACACAAGGGGAGTACCCCTCAAAAGTAACGGGGTTCAGTTCGTGTCTGTCAGAAATGTTGATGTTTGCATATGTCTTTCCTGCAGTGGTCGTCAATATATTAATACAACCGTACAAAGAAGGAAGCCAATGGAATCGATCTCACCAAGCGGGGAGCTACGAAAGCTACGGCCGTTAGACCTTTCTCCAGACCAAACCAATAAAGCATATTTATAGTGCTTCGAATTTTGACGCTCTAATGATTCTGCCCGTCTAATAGCACACATATTTGGTGTGTGTGTTTGCGTGTGTGTGTGTGTGTGAAACGTTTGCATTTCTATTTGCTTATTTGGATAGAGAAGATACGAATAAGCGGAGTCGTTAAAGCGTTGGATCAACGCTTTGACATCTAATAATGCATCGTGGCACGTCTGTTGTTAAATTCAGTATTTAATATCAGCTAAGGTTAACGTTGCCTTTTATCCTTTTAAGATCGATAAATAAAGCACGAATCCATGGCAGCGATTGGGTAGAATTGTTAGAGGTTCGAATAAGGTGCCTTGCAGGTTCTGTTCCGACTCTCTACCGACCCAAATCAATAACCTCTCCCTTGGATAAACATGGTAGCGTGGAGAGGGCAGATTGCATGCATGAACAACTGCCCATCCTCTCCAATAGAATCTTGTCTAGATGCGTGGTCACTCTTGACCGATGGAGACCCTAGATTGCGCAAAAATAGCCGAATGATTTTAAAATGTACTTCGCATTCATGGGGTTTTTGTTTCAATACCACTGTGTAATTACCATGGGTTTTAGGCGCGTGGCTTAGCGGTTAGGGTATTCGGCTCGCGATCGTAAGAGCATGAGTTCCATTCTTGGTGGTGCCTTATGTCCTTGAGCAAGACACACTATATTTCCTGTTGCTCCAACCCAATCAGCTGACAAAAATGAGTTGTACCAGTAATTCGAAAGGTCACCTTTGTCACATTCTGTGTCATGTTGAATCTCCTTGAGAACTACATTAACCCCATGGCAACGGTTTTCTTTATCAGGTTTCTAGGTTGCAC
>NC_042998.1:33628863-33673863 GCF_006345805.1 Octopus sinensis
GATCTGCAGCTCCATTTTTGTTTTAGATACTTGATAATACATAAAAAACATATTCGGATATTTGAGTAATTTTTGACGATATTTTTGTTGTTGCTTAAGCTTTTGTCTGCGCTGTTCGAGCAGACCTTTCTGTTTTTTTTTATCAAAGCATTCTAGCTATGACTGCCCTGTTTTTGTTTTCAGACATACCATATCTAAGACTACAGTAGACTGTAATTTGAGAAAGATTTTACAGCTATTCCTGACAGGGCAAGCAATCGTATAGACGACCCACGTTGGCTTGTACGTTAGCTAGTTGTAATAAATGACATTGTAAAATTTATCGTAAAGTTTTAACAATTGTACTTCTGTTGGGAAATAGTAAAAGATGTCGGCTTTCCCAAACGATAAAGTACGGATTTATCAATAAAGCAACAGAACAAATTAAGATAAGCTGATAGAGAAATTACAGAAAAAAAGTGTCATGTAATTCTCAGTCTTGCTAGTTTTCCATTTTCAGTTTTGATACACACCAGAACCCAACATTTATTTAGGATATCGGTGACATTTAACTTCAACGACATTTTGGTTTATCATAAAATCATATTTCTGGCAATACGTATCATGTAATAAGCGCTATAAACCTGATCCCAATGATGAGGTGATTATAGCAAAGGACAAGGATCAATTGGTTTGAAGTTCAAACATAGAATAATACCATTTCTAATGTTAATATTAAGCGCAGAGACACAGTGAGTTAAAGGAGATATCTTTAAAATGGTTTGAATTTCCGCTAATCGCAATCCATTTGTGATTTTCAAAAGAACGCAATACCATGGAAATCACCTGGATCATTAATGAGTTGGAATGACTGGAGATTAAACGTAAGTTCGGGACATTTTTTCACAACATATTCTTGTATACACTACTAGCAGTATCGCCCGGCGTTGCTCGGGTTTGTTTCGACCCTTTAGAATTGGAATTTTTGAAAAGTAAAAATTTTGCATTATGTAGCTTCTTATTCTCTTTTTGGTTGAAATACACTGAAAAATGGCGACACAGCAGTCAATAAATCGTAAAAAATAGGGATTTTCATAGAAAAAAAGCACCTTTTTGATGTAAATAATTACATGGTGTTAACATGGTCCGATTTGAATTTTTTCTTCTGCGAAAGTAATAGCAAGCCTTCTTCTATCATACTCTCAATTTTGGTCAACTTGCGCCGCAGGGTCTTGGAGGAGATAGTGTTAGTTGAAGGCTACCAAACCTGCCATACACAGACAACTTCAGCTTTATATATAGAGAGATTAGCCTTTGAAACGTTGCATTGGTGTTCTTTTACTAAATATTCCTAAACACTGTGATCGACAATTTCTTCCGTAGAAATTGAAATTCAATAGTCTTCATCTGCAAGCGAAATAAAACTGTGCTTGTGGTCAGTACCGCAGAGAAGAAACTAACGAATTCCAAGTTCGACCATGGATTAAAATCATGGATCAAAGCCATGTTAAATGGAAAAAATCGTCAATTTTTAAGTCGGGAAGCAAAATATTCTAATGCCATTTTTGTTTTGTTTTCCAGGAGAAATTTTTAATCTTTTATAAACTAATAAAAATATTAACAGATATGTCAACGATTCCAATAATTTGAATGCGTGACTTTCATGATAAGTTTAGGTCTTAAAGGTAAAAATACACTTAAATTAGGGGTAAACGGCGCCGGACTGGATAAGATATTGGATGATCAATATTCCGGCCATGAGTGTTGCAGATGTTTTGTTGAAATTGCACAGAAACTCAAATTTTACACTTTTTAGTTCACCTGGCAAAGAGGGTTGAGATTTTCTAGGAATATTGGAACATGAAAAGTTCATTTTGTTTCTACTTATCATTGCTAAATCCAGAGCTAAAAGCCAGGTTTATGATCCATTGTCATAACCGCTGTTGCTATTTGTTATTGTTGACGTTCAGCCCCAGACCTTATTCTATGAGACAGACTCGTAATCAAAGACATCCCAACCATGACCATCAATTATTTTTGTGTGTTCTGTATTACCATATCTCATATATACTTTTTTTATGCGAGAGTATGGTTGATCTGAGTGAAATACGACGGCTGGGGCTATGTCTGCGTTTATGCGTCCATGTTTGCAAACCTATCCAAAGCTATGTTTAATTAGATGCTCGTTAAGTAACCTCGTCTGTCATTCGTTTTTGTTGACTCGAATTTTGTTTATATGCTCTCTCTCTCTCTCTCTCCCCCTCTCTCTCTATCTCTCCCTCTCTCTCCCCCCTCTCTCTCTATCTCTCCCTCTCTCTCTGTAATGGTGATATAGCTTTCTTAAACAGATAAATAAAAGAATCTTTTTATGCTGAACAAACGCTGAATTCTCCACTCGTTGCAAATTGTACTCACTTAACAGATACGTCGTTGCATGAGAGAGAAAAATAAAAAAAATAAGGCCAAAGGGTTGTATTAGAGTCGTTTACAAGTGCAAGGCTAGATAATTTAACTTTCAACAAAATGTATATAACGACAGTTGAGGATGAGATCTGATTACACAGGGAGATAGAGGGAAGGAAGGAAGGAGAGAGAGAGAGAGAGAGAGAGAGAGAGAGTGAGTTCTCTCTAGACTAAATTATATATTTGTCTGATTACACACACACACACACATACAACATGGATGTGTGAAGGTGAGAAAGTTCAACAAAACATTGTATGTACCGTATTTCATGAAATATAAAACCAGCAGACATGTAAGGCGTATCTCGACGCTTGAAACACGGAATATTATAAACAATTCTTGGTGTGTTTAAGAATCTAATATTTATTGAAATATGTAGCTACAGTTTAGCTGAGTAAAAAGAAACTTGATCAAGTGCAGTAGGGGAAAAAAATCTATTTAATTATAATATATTGCAGTAATTTACAAAAGGAAATAAAAACAGCTTAGCTACAACACAAAGTATTTTGTAATGACAAGATACTAGTAGCGTTGGAAATACTGGTAATTCAGGAAATGAGTTAAGAATAGTCATTAACAGCGAAAATATCGTTCATAAATAAAATAACAAAAGAAAAAGCAAATTCGCCAGATTTTACAAAAGGAAAACAGGAAATCAAACAAGACGAAGAGATGTTTTCAGTGAAAATATTATATTATGAATATACTTTTCTACTCTAGGCACAAGGCTCGAGATTTTTTCTGGTGTGTGTGTGGTGGAGGACAGTCGATTAGATCGACCTCAGTACGCAACTGGTTGGTACTTAATTTATCAACCTCGAAATAATGAAAGGCAAAGTCGATCTCGGCGGAATTTGAACTCAGAACATAAAGACAGACGAAATACGATAAGTATTTCGCCCGGCATGCTAACGTTTCTGCCAGCTCGCCACCTTCTTAAAAATAGTCTTTTCTACTCTAAGCACAAGGCCCGAGATTTTGGGGGAGGGCGACAGTCGATTAAATCGACCCCAGTATGCAAATGGTTGGTACTTAATTTATCGACCTCGAAAGGATGAAAAGCAAAGTCGACCTCGGCGGAATTTGAACTCAGAACGTGAAGACAGACGAAATACCTATGTCTTTACTACCCACAAGGGGCTAAACACAGAGAGGACAAACGAGGACAGACAAACGGATTAAGTCGATCATATCGACTCCAGTGCGTAACTGGTACTTATTTAATCGACCCCGAAAGGATGAAAGGTAAAGTCGACCTCGGCAGAATTTGAACTTAGAACGTAATGGCAGGCGAAATACGGCTACGCATTTCGCCCGGCGTGCTAACGTTTCTGCCAGCTCGCCGCCTTATTAATAGTAAAATATTACAGAAGAAAACAAAATCACTTAAGGCATTTTCTAAGTGGAAAAACAACCTTTAAGGTTGGTCAGAAATATAAAAACAATTAAAGCTGTTTGCGAAGACATTGGTGTCCCATTTCTTTACTTGTTTCAGGCGGCCATGCTGTAACACCGCCTTGAAGAATTTTAGCCGAACGTATTAACCCCAGTAACTTTTGTGTGTGTGTGTGGAGCCCGGTGCCTTTTCCTTTACCGAACCGCTAGCTTGACTGTTAGTCAAGCAGTGGTGGGGGGACAAAGACACACATACACACACATGTAAAGTCAATCGCCACATCAAAGTGGCTATCCATGTTACTACTAGTTTAATCCCAGGCGGATCTTCCGGCAGCTGGTTATCGGTGCGACGCTGCACTCTTTATATACAATACGTATTGCTAGCAGGGGGAGTGAACCCCTACCATCCTCTAGCAGACAACAGGATTGCGTGGCGGACTTAGTTTCGAGCTGGTTGGTTCATCCTCAGTAGCGAGTACCTAGTAGCTATTTCGCTTGTTGCAAATCAGTGACTGATGGTCGCTTTGTTTACAAATATTGCTAGCTGGAACGGACCTTGGCTATCGCGAGTCAGTCTCGCGATCCTGGTGTCTGCTAGGGGATGGTAGGGGTTACATACTGGTTTCATATTTTGGCACAGGGCCGGCAATTTCGGGGGCGGAGTTATAGGGTATGTCAATTATATCAATCCCAGTGTTCAACTGGTAGTTATTTTATCGACGACGAAAGGATGCAAGGCGAAATCGATCTCGGCGGAATTTAAACTCAGAACGTAAAGACGGACGAAATGACATGAAGCGTTTTGTCCGGGTCGCTGATGATTCTGCTGGTTCGCCACCTTACCGATGACATTTCTATACTGGTTTCAAATTTGACTCTCAAGTCCAGCAATTTTCTAAGGGAGTAAGTCGATTACATCGACCCCAGTGTTCAAGTGGTACTTATTTTATCAACCACGAAACGATGAAAGGTAAAGTCAACCTCAGCGGAATTTGAACTCAGAATGTAAAGACGGACGAAACGCCGCCAAGCATTCTGCCCGGCGTGCTAACGATTCTGCCAACACGCTGTCGTGCATAGACTTCATATATTAAGACAAGTGTGTGTTAACATATATGATACTCGTAGAGCGATGTATACATGCTTAGAGAGGGAGAAGGGTAAAAGTGACGAGGTTCAGCATTTCTGAATTAAGCTGATGAAATTATGATGTCAAAAGCCAACCTATGTTCAGTGCATTAAAACATATATTTATCTATGCACGAACCCAGACACAATTAGACTCTGAGAAAGTAAGCGCTCATATTTCTGCTCATTGAAAATAACTAGGAACATTTGTTACTCACCTACTCTCTCTCTCTCTCTCTCTCTCTCTATATATATATATATATATATAAAACAGCCCTTATCGTTTCTTTTTACTGTGTTATTCTCCTTGTTCTGTCTTTTACTGTTTTTATATGTATTGTTTTTACTGTCTTGTTTTGTTTGTATTGTGCTGTTCTTGTTACCACTTTTACCCCTCCGCAAACAATCCCAAATTTTATTTAATTTGCTTTGCGGGAAGGACTATTTCAACGAAGTCGTGTCTTGCCCTTGCCTTCGAAACACGTAGTAGTCGAAGCAGGGGTAGCTGAAGAAGGAGAATATTCCTTCTGTTGTATGTCTTGTACCCCGTTTTTACGTTGTTTGAAAAAAGTCCGTTTCCATGTTCTTGTTTTTAGGTTTTCGTTTCTCACTGTGTTCAACGTTTTTTTGGTGTCCTGTACTCATATATGCATGTATATATATACATATAGATGTAGGTATGTAGATATATGTATGTATATATGCATATGTTTTATTTATTATATATATGTATGTATGTATGTATGTATGTATGTATGTATGTATGTATGTATGTATGTATCGCTCTCTCTCTCTCTCTCTCTCTCCTTCCTCTTTACTCCTATTTATGCTGTATGTATACATATCTTTTTGCTTGTTTCAGCCCTTAGACTGCTGCCATGCTGGGACACCGCCTGAAAAGGTTTAGTCAAACAGATCGACCCCCAGTAATTTCTTTTTAAGCTTGGTACTTATTCTATCAGTTACTTTTGCAGAACCGCTAAGTCACGGCAACGTAAACAAACGAACTCCGGTAGTCAAATTATATTGGAGGACAAACATAAGCGCAAAGCCACCCACATATTATTATTATTATTATTATTATTATTATTGAGTGAGAGAGCAGTGCATTCCATCAGAGTGACTCTGGTGTAAAATATATGAAGTTCAGTATACCCATCAGGACTACCCGTCTGATAAGGGTACACTAGGCACATGTACCACAACCATATGTTTGCGACATGCTGATCTCATATCAAGATAAACAGTGCATGATCTTGCAGGTGGGGCCCAGTTAGAATTTTCATGTCGAGTTGCTCATCTCGCTCAGAAGATCCCTGAATAAGGGTTGTTTAAGGGTGTTGAACGAAAGACTCATGTTTCCAGGGGTGAATTGTTCAGACCCCAAAGAATCCCTCTCAACACATGGCTATGATGCTCCCCCACTACTTCTCCTCGTGATCAGTGATGCACATATCGTCAGCCACTAAGGGACATGCTCAACTGGTTACGGTCAAACAACTGACAAGCAAATCTGTGGTATTGAGCAGAATATTTGCTGTAGCCCATCTTTTATACCAAGACAAAACAATGCACATGATGACACTTTCAATCAGTTAAGATCAGAAGCCATGACAGCCACTGCTTAGTACTGCATCAGGGCAGTACCAGGCACTACTTATTATCGTTATTATTATTATTATTATCATCATTATTATTATTATTATTATATTATTATTATTATTATTATCATTATTAGTATTATTATCATTATTATTATTATTATCATTATTATTATCATTATTATTATTATCATTATTATTATTATTATCATTATTATTATCATTATTATTATTATCATTATTATTATTATTATTATTATTATTATCATTATATGAAAACTCACAGCTTATTTTGCTGGGTATGATGGAAAGTATTAGCTTTCCGCAGCTAGCAGACTTAGGTGACACTTGAAAAGAGTTCTTACAGTTCCAAGCAACGCTGATTTTTGTGGGTGTTCTACATTCACACTTGCACCAATCTTTTTCACCCATGTTGGTAGTTGAGTGCTGATATTTCCAAGTGCACCAATTACTCTTGGTATCACGTCTACTCTCCTCATTGTCCCACTTCAGATCGTCGTAGTTGTTTGTTTTTTTCTTCTTCAAAGGGTCAGCCTTGTCACACTCTGCGTCACGCTGAATAGGTCTGAAAACTAAGTTAAGAGTTCGCCTGTCTGTGGAATACTCAGCCACTTGCACGTTAATTTCACGAGAAGGATGTTCCGTTGCCTGGATCAACTGCGATGCTCGTCGTCGTAACCGACGGAGCGCCAGTGCTGTAAAATATACTCATAGCAGTATAGTGGTTTCCTTTGACCAGCCAAGATTCTCCATATATATTTGAGGGCAGAAATTAGGAATGGTAATTTCCTGTTTTCCTATAAAGCTTTTGTTTTTACGTAGATAAAATGATAGCAGCCAACAATCAAACTCAGAATCATACACTTTTCACTGTTTAGTTGAAGGAAGGTCGAGGTACATAAGATTTTCAAGGAGTCAAAACCTGATGCAAGGAAAGTCAGAAAGAAACTGGAAGCATTGTCTGAATGTCTGTAATAGAATGGAATCTGCTATATATTTCTTTACTACCCACGAGGGGCTTAACATAGAGGAAAGACACAGAGATTAAGTCGATTAAGTGCGAAACTGGTACTTTATTTATCGACCCCGAAAGGATGAAAGGCAAAGTCGACCTCGGCGGAATTTGAACTCAGACGCGCTATATTGGAGGACAAACATAAGCGCAAAGCCACCCACATATTATTATTATTATTATTATTATTATTATTGAGTGAGAGAGCAGTGCATTCCATCTAAGTGACTCTGGGGTAAAATATATGAAGTTCAGTATACCCATCATGACTACCCATCTGATAAGGGTACACTAGGCACATGTATCACAACCATATGTGTGCGACATGCTGATCTCATATCAATATAAACAGTGCATGATCTTGCAGGTGGGGCCCAGTTAGAATTTTCATGTCGAGTAGCTCATCTCGCTCAGAAGGTCCCTGAATAACGACAGACGAAATACCGCTAAGCATTTTGCCCGGCGCGCAAACGTTTCTGCCAGCTCGCCGCCTTGATGGAACCTGCTATAAGCACCCAAAAGGCAGCTGCAGTGCAGCAAAACGAGCGGAACAATGAAGTAAAACGTTAGTAACTTATTCGTTTTTCCAAAATGATTGGGGGAATAGTATGTAAAATGAAAAACAATAAAATTCAAACGGTATTCTGACTCAGTTTAGAGGCAACTAATCGCTTTCACCAAGGTATATCGTAATGATGGTAAAGATATGTAAGGCGACGAGCTGACGGAATCGTTAGCACGTCGGACAAAATTGTTAGCTGCATTTCGTCCGTCTTCACGTTCGGAGTTCAAATTCCGCCAAAGTTGACTTTGCCTTTCATCCTTACAGGATCGATGAAATAAATACCTATTTCTTTACTACCCACAAGGGGCTAAACACAGAGAGGACAAACAAGGACAGACAAACGGATTAAGTCGATTACATCGACCCCAGTGCGTAATTGGTACTTAATTTATCGACCCCGAAAGGATGAAAGGCAAAGTCGACCTCGGCGGAATTTGAACTCAGAACGTAGCGGCAGACGAGATACTGCTAAGCATTTCGCCCGGCGTGCTAACGTTTCTGCCAGCTCGTCGCCTATGAAATAAATCGATGAAATAAATACCGTTCAGCACAGGGTTCCATGTAATCGAATTTCCCCCTCTCATGAAATTACTGGCCTTGTGCCCCAAAATTTGAAGTCAATAATGATAAGGAGATTTCGAAGAACAATGATTTCTGGTAAATAAGACCGACATGTCTTTAGATTCTCTTACTTCATGACAGTCTGTTTCTTAAACACTTAGTAATTAACAAAGAAGTTGCCTGTTTTTAAAGAATACCTAATTAAGAAACAAATATATTCATTTTCTTAAAGTTAATTAAAAACATACCGAAAACAATTTGATCGGCATTTCATCAACTAAAAAATCTTAACTTCTTAATTTGCTTCAGTATTTTCTTGTTATGATTGCATTGTTGTTGCTTGTTCCTTCTCGAATCATGGCAAGCTCCGGTTTCATTGGCGTATAGGTTCACCTATTTGGATGGGACGCCGGTCCGTTGCGGGTGAGCTGCTAGATGCAGGAAGAAAGAGTTAGAGAAAGATGTGGCGAAATAGTCAGCAGAAGTTTCGCAATCACCTTCTGCCGGAGCCGCGTGGAGCTTAGGTGTTTCGCTCGTAAACACAGACATCGCCCAGTCTGAGATTCGAACCCGCAATCTCTCGACCACGAGTCTGCTGCTCAAATAACTAGGCCATATGCCTCCACCATGATTGCACTAGTGGAATTAAATACACATGAAGCCGAACAGCAACGTCGAGATCGCGTTTCGATATACCACTAACGCTCTGGAGAAAGGCACAAGCAACACAGCATCTCGTTCTTATTATAATTAATAAAAAAGAAGATACAGGTTTGGTGATGTAAACAGGAAAAATACAACTCAAAACATAAGTATATATATTTTTATTAATATTTAGCAGAAGCAACAGAGCTAACACACAAAACTCTTGGCCCTTGAGTCACTCTGTTACTTCTGCTAAATATTAAGAAAAAATATTAAGAAAAATAAAAAGGTACAATATTTGTCAATAGATAAGTGAATCCGGAGAGTATTCGGTAAAGTCATAGTGAATGGAATTTAGGTCGAGGTTTACATTCTTACTTACAGCCATATCATGTTACATTTTTGAAACGCTAAGTAGTTAGAGCAATGGAGTATCACCTATGACCTTTGAAGGTCCTGCGACGGGGGTGGAGAGAAATGAAACCGCGACTCATGTATTGCTGCAGTAGAAAGATATCGAATTATCCTCCATCTTGAGACCTAGTCAGAATCAATACAACAAAATGACCTCCAATAAAGGCGCTCACTGCACAAATGCGTGTGTGATGCTCGTAGTGCTTCTCAAAAAGGCATGCACTTCAAACAATCTCATTTCTTCTTCACTATAAACCTGAAGGCTTTTACACAGTAAAAATATACTCATAAACAAAATCAACAGATGTGATAATTAAGACTTCTATGAAATATAAAAATAGAATGAAATTTCACATATTACTTAGTTCATGCGCACTGTTTAATAAACAGCCCCACAAGGTTCAACTAAGTACAGTGTTGCAAAGTCAATATTTGTAATCAATTCCCCTTTTCTGAGTCTGAAACACATTAGAATGTCGCCTGTTATTTGAACTTTCCTAAAGTCAACATTGTCAATGGACCCTTTCGCAAGACGAATAGAAATACTTCCCTTTGATAAATGATTATAAACGTTTTTTTTCTCAAAAAGGGAAATGGAAATATTCTTCTTTGAGGTAAGTAAAAATTTCAAATACCACACTCAATACTTGACACTGTTTCTTTATTTGCGATACATCCAGTGAGAATTGTTCGTGTTGTATTTGGAATCATCATTTCTTAAATCCAGCTTGTAGTTTCCGGTCGTTTGTCGGTAGAAAAGTTGAAATATCAAGTCACTAGGACTGCTTTCGTTACATTTTGGTTATCTCACCCCCATTTAAAAATTGGGTTATCTCCCCCCATTTTACAGGAAATATCGGTAAACATGAAAACTATACAAATTAATGAACATAAAAACTAAAAAAATTAATGTGAACCTGATATACCTGTGACGATACGGAAGGGTTTTCAGCATTGCAAAAGATTAAGAAGAGCCAACAAAATCTCTGAGTAACTCCTGAGTATTTTACCTATATGTACTAAAATTATATCTTAATTAGAACAAGACTCTTAAGTATATTTTTCTAATTAAGATGGAATACAATTATATGAGATCTTTCTGATTTTAGGATCTCGTTAAAATATTGTATTGCAAAAGGTTCTTGTTATCGGTCCTGTATTGAGTAATATAAGTTTAGTGAAGCATACTACAGATATTATTGTGGTGCTCTGGTCGCTTATGCTGAAAGAGCAGTGTCAAACTGCAGTGCTTATCTAATGCAGGTGGAATTAGTCGAGGACTTAATACAGGTCTGTAACGGAATAGAAAACATCGATTCACTCTATTTTCTGGAGATGTACTTGCATAGCAAGTGATTTGATCTGAGATCGTGTGCTGGAACGAAATCAATTGCAGCGTGGAAGGTGTTTATAAGCCATTTAAGAAACACACAAAAGCCGTTCGATTCACTTCAACATTTAAGTTTAATTTGTCAAAATATTTTCGTCACTTTAAGACCACGACCTGTTCACTGACAAAAATCTGTGCTGCATCTCTGTCAGTGAACAGGTCGCGGTCTTATAGCGACGAAAAAAATATATTTTCACAAATTAAACTTAAATGTTGAAGTGAATCGAACGGCTTTTGTGTGTTTCTTAAATGGCTTACAAACACCTTCCACGCTACTCTATTTTCTATTGCTTCGAATCAGTAAACGAGGCATCATTTATTTCTGCGCCATCAACGGCAATCATTGACGATAAGGTCATTCAAATGGCGGGAGCTAATAAATTTCTTGACTCGATTTCATATCGAAATTTGTAGAAATATTGGGCATCTCACACATTTAGTAATTTCTTCTTTTCATTTTTGTTTCTTCTTTCTTTGCAGAAGATTAAGTGTGCCATAGTACTGATTTGAAAAAAAAAAAGCTTCATTATAAACATAGATTATGTAAAAAGTTTAAGACATCCTTGTACTATTACGAATCTTGGTTGAATGTAATGCACAAAGAATATTTGCAGCCCGGCAGCTGAGTCGTAAAAATTCCCCAAAACGTGAAAATTTTTCAAAAACAACATAATTCTGCCAAACATTCACTATATGTATATGCACATGCACGCAGACACACGCGCACACACACACACATACACACACGCATACGCACTCACACACACAAATACACACGCATAAACACTAACATACACACACATGCACAAACATAAAAACACGCACACATACACACACCAGAACATCTGATGAAGTTTTGGATGCATGAAGATTGCATATGGTTAATATTAATCATCGTGTAAATGTCATTGAAACACGCGTAAAGTTGATATAAATACTTTAAGATTATATGCTCCCGCCTTGTATATCTTGCAAACATACATAGGCATCTAAATACTAACAAAGGAAATGTAAGCAACAATGAAAAACGCCAATTACGACCAAACTGTAACAGTAGAAATACTTATGGTACATCTAAAACGGTAACAACGATAAATGCTCATGCAGAGAAAAATCAAAATGTCCATTGATGAATCTCTGTATGAATACAAATCTTGTATATAAATGTACCGTGTACACAAGGGAAAGGCCGCATGTTTACACTGGGCAGACGGCTGATTCTTAAAAGAATCATAATCGTAACTATGTTGCCAACTTTAAGACTTTGTACTGCGACTGAAGGAAGATAAAATGAAGTGCAGCATAACTTGGTCCATAGTAAGGCATGCGAAACCATATAATATAATTTCCAGGAGATTCCATCTCTGCTCTGAGGAATCCCTGTCTGTTCTGTGGACTAATGAGAAGATCATTAATAGAATTTCTGAAAGACTCTCCAGATGCCTACACACATATAAATGTACTTCCGCACAATGCAGTGGGAATGAATTTTTAGTAACTGTTAATATAATTTACTTTAAGGTATTGATGAATTAAGTTTACTTTTAACCTCCCCATTCTTGCAAACATCAAGTAGATAGCTAACTCGCTTTGTGATCATGAGTGCACCAAACCTCACGTGTGCGTATGCTCACATTTTTGCGGATGCTTCTATGAGCGAGTGTACTCGCGTGATGCAGCTTGCTCGAGGGCGTTTATGCATTCATATTTGTTAACGGTTATTTTTAATACTTTTCTCGCTGGATTGCGTGTTCGTTTCTCTTTTTGCCATCTGTGATTTTATTTTTAATCTTCTATATAAATGAAGACACTTCCTCCGTCTGGCTGCTTTTCTTTCTACAAAATGAGAAGATACATTGCAGAGCAGTCATTTTAATGAGGTGAATTTATTTATCACCCGATGCTCCTGAACCAGTTGTTGAGTGTCCCACCCATGAGGAATCGATGCTAGATGTGTTGAAACAATTGTCGTGATTGATAATAAATTCTCGTATATTCCATCTCCCGTCTTTCATTTGCCATATATATGTATATAAATATATGTGTGTGTGTGTGTGTGTGCAAGTGCATGCGTGTTTGTATCTGCATGTGTGTGTGTGTATGAGGATATCTTTTAAATATTTTATATTGTAAGCACATAGGTACTCAAGTACAAAGGGTTTTCGTATTTCTTTGTTTCTGTTGTATGTCTTTTTCTGGAAAATAAAAAAGTTCATCTTCATCTCAACTCGAAACTACAAGCTATTAAAGACATACTTCAAACAATATTAAGACATGCACATTTCGATGCAGATTCAGACGTTGTGAACTGCGTAACTCCGGCTATTCTCAGAGACACAGAAGTTCGACACGTTCTTGCCAAAGGACCATACATTTCAAGCATCACAGCATATTATACTACAGAACACAACATAAATCCACACGGGAAAACATTAGTTACTAACTCAACCATTTTACAAAGAATTTCTCAAACGAGAAAATAATTAGTTTCGTGATGGAAGTTTTAGTAAAAGCATTATAGCAAAATATAAGCAATAGTAACAGATTTTTAGCACCCTCCTAGTAAAATAAAACAAATACTAACAGTTAAGTGTCAAAATTTTGAACACAAGATGAGCAGCTGTGATAACCATGGTGAGTAAAAACAAAACGCCATTGAAGGCCCCTTTCTTCGTGTATAAAATAAAATCGAGAAGGTTTAAGAAATGTTGATGGACTTAGTAACATCATTGTCGTAGACTAAACATGAAGTGTTAATAAGGAAATAAGAGGTTTTTCGCAAAATCAAATAAAGTTTTAGCACCGAAATGGGTTTTAAATATTACCATCTCCACACACAAATACATGCATATCTATCTACCTACCTATTTACATACATACATATACATATATACATATTTACACGCACATATATATATACATATTTACATATATATATATATATATATATATATATATACATACATACATACATACATACATACATATCTACCTACCTATTTACATACATAGATATATACATGGGTGGGGTGTATGCGTGTCTGAGTGGAAAATGATACACGAGAGGCTAAAGGGCTGAGAGTTTCGTGCTTCCTATTTACCAGACTTTGCAACTCGTGAAGGTCTCAGTCCTTGTGCGACATATATCGCTTTTTTTGCACACACACACACGCACACACGCACACACACACACGCACACACACACACGCACGCACGCACGCACACACGCACACACACACACAAGCACATGCACACATTCGCACAAACCCACACACACTTGCTCTTGAATACAGAGTTCTATTTATATTGCTTGTTCCATGAAACCTATATCTGTCTACTTACCTACCTGCCTAACGATTTACATATCTATTTATCTATCTACTTACCTATCTATCTATCTATCTATCTACAACAAATGGTGGTTTGCCCTCAAGAGAGCAGTAAAAGCAGAAGCGATTAGGTACAGCAAAGCACTAGCCATAGATAGAAATAGAGTAGAGGGTGAGCTAGTTAAGAAGCTAGAAGAGGCAATTAGAAGCGGCATCGCATCCGACGTTTTGGCGGCGAGGTTGGCCCTCGACCAACACTTCAACGCCAAACACGAAGGATGTGCTGTCAGAGCTAGGATGCGTGCTCTAAGGAACGAAGGTGTTGGAGCCGCGAGAGAGGCCCGGGTGGCAGAGGCGCAACAGGGCAACAAAGCCACCATTCGGTCACTGGTAGATGAACAGGGGCGCGAATTGCTCGAGCCAAATAAAATGTGTGAGGCCTTTCAGCAACATTTTGCCCGACTGTTCGGAACGAGTGGAGGGCAAGAACGTAGGGTGGACTTCAGTGCCTACCTACATAGCCTACCACGACTCTCGACAAGAAAGGCAGGGTGCTGCGAAGGTGCCATCACGGCGGCGGAAGTGCGGGAAGCGATGGCAGAATGCTCGAGGGACAAATCACCGGGTTTGGATGGTCTACCCTACGAGCTTTACAATTGTATGCCAGACTTGTTTGGAGATCTCTTGGCGGCGGTGTACTGCAACTGGCAGCAAAACGGGAGCATTCCTGGTTTTGTGAGCCGAGGAGCCGTAACACTGCTGAAGAAAGATATAAACAAGGGAAATGTAATAGATAACTTTAGGCCCATCACTCTGCTTAATGCAGACTTGAAAATTTTGGCCAAGGTGTTAGCCAAGAGGTTGGCGCTTGTCATCGAGAAACTGGTCGACAAGGCGCAAACATGCGCCGTGCCAGGCCGGACCATCCATGACAACCTCCATCTGATGCGCTACATCATAGACAGGGTAGTTAACGAACCTGGCATGGGTGGGGCCCTGATCAACTTGGATCAATCGAAAGCCTTTGATAGGGTAGACCATCGATACTTGGAGGCAGTCCTGAGAGCGGCTGGTTTCGGTCCCGTCTTCCGCGGCTGGATAGCTGCCTTGTACAGAGGCATCCGTTCGGTAATTCGCGTAAATGGACATCTATCGAGACCTTTCGACATTGCACGTTCGGTCCGTCAGGGATGCCCCCTCTCGGCGCTTCTATACGTATTGACTCTTGAGCCACTACTGCGGAAGCTGGCGACTCTAAGGGGCATCCCGCGAGAATTGGGATGCGGGACGAGCGTGTCTGCATACGCGGACGACGTCACCGTCATAGTGTCAAGCCACGAGCACATCGAGCTGGTCGGTGAGACACTGAAAAACTACGAAGCGGTGACAGGAGCGAAAATCAACCGGGAAAAGTCAGTGGGCTTGCGACTAGGCACCTGGAGAAGCAAGCCCATGCCGTCCACCAGCGCCTCCGTCGTGGGACGCTGGACCGACGGCCCGGTCGAGTTGCTCGGGGTCTGGTTTGGTCCGGACCTCCAAGTGGAGAAGAACTGGAACGAGATAACGAGTAGGGTGGTCACTCTCGCCCGGCAATGGGCCGAGAGGAAACTGTCCCTAAAAGGTCGAGCGGAGGTGGCGAACACGTACATCGCGTCCGTCATCTACTACCGCCTGACCGTCGTACCTTGTCCCGACCCTACCATCACCAAACTACAACGCATCCTCTTTCGCTTCTTGTGGAAAGGATGCGTCCCGATGGTCAGGCGATCCATTTGCTGTCAACACCCGTTAAAAGGAGGGCTGGGCATGCCGTGGTTGATGATGCGCAGACACGCGCTGAGACTGCGACATCTCTGGCTCTATGTAGACGACGGTGAACAGGTGTGGTCGCCGTTTGTGAGGCACGCTTTCCCGCAGCTCGTCTCCATGACCGAACTGCAGTCGTGGATCAAAAAGAGGCCGAGGAAGGGCGAATGGCACCGCGAGTGTCGCGTTGCTCTCAAGCAACTCTGCCGTCCTGGGTCGACCTTAAGTGACTTCAACACAACCAAAGCATTCTATAGGGGTTTAGTGGAGGGGAGGTACGACGACGAGCTCGGGGCGAACCTGGACGTCGACGAGGAGTACCTGACCCGCTTGTTCGGGACGACTTTCGGGCCAGGGCCCATGGACAACTTCCAGAGATCCCTGGCCTGGCAGTGCTACCGAGAAGCGCTACCCGTTCGGGATAAGCTCTACAGACACGGCTCGAGAAACACGGGGCCGACCTGCCCGAGATGCGGTCAGAGCGACGAAACCGTTCTGCACGCACTCGTTCAGTGTCCAACAATTTCCGACCTGTGGGCTTATGTCGAACAACTGCTGTCACGTGTGGGACGAGTCGGTTTATCAGCTGAGTCTATCGTCAATATTGTCACGCCTCCTTCCTTCAAACGGGAAGGAAGAGCTATTTTCATCATCCTTGTGGCTATGGCGAAAGAATGTATCTGGTGGACGCGTCTGAAAGGATTGGAGACAAACACTTTCCTCTCTGGTCAATCTCTCATCAACTTCTTCAAGTACCACTTGAAAAGGAAGTGAGAGTAGAGAGGCAAGTTTTGTCTAGCGAATGTTTTAAAAAAAGATGGGTGAATGTAGCAAGAATGGCACGTATGAATGACGAAGCCACCTTGAGCATAGTCCTATGAGCCCAGAAATCGAAAACAGAGAGTTGCTTATTTGCAAAAAAAAAAAAAAAAAAAAAGAAATATAAAATGTGACTTCATTGACCGAGGTTACCGTGGTCTTTTCCGTAGGCTTTTCTTTCCACGGGTAAACCTCACCTGTCCTCCCCTTTACACTTCATATTGACATTTCTGTGATAACGATCCCTATTGATCATTTTTTTTCCTCTCCCCCTTTTTTTTTTTTTTTTAACCCCCCCCTTTTTTTTGTCCTCTTTCTCTCCTTTTACGATCCCTTTTGATCGAAACTCCCCTTTCCTTTTTTTTTTTTTTTAAACCTTCAAAAGAAAAGCTCTACCTTGTAATTTGTTCTATCTGTGTGCAGCCCTGTGTGGCTAATAAAGAAACATATCTATCTATCTATCTATCTATCTATCTATCTATCTATCTATCTATCTATCTATCTATCTATCTATCTAGCTATCTATCTATCTACCTACCCACCTACTTATCTATCTATTTATCCGGAAAATTTTTAAACAGAGAGTTACTTACTTGCAAATAAATGTGTTAACATGTGACATTATTGATCGAGGTTACAGTGGTCTTTTCCGTAGGCTTTTCTTTCCACGGATAAACCTTATCTGCTTCCCCCTTTACACTTTACATCATGACATTTCTATGATGCACGATCCCTATTGATTGTTTTTTCCCTCTCTTTTTACAATCCTTTTGATCGAAAACCTACCCCCTTTTTATTTTTATTTTCTTCTTTTTTTTCTCCCCAAAAAGAAAAGCTCTAATTTGTTCCCTCTGTGTTCAGTCCTGTGTGGCTAATAAAGAAGCATATTTATTTATCTATCTGCTTACTTACCTACCTACCTACCTACCTACCTACCTACCTATTTATCTATCTATCTATTTACCTATCTACCTATCGATCTACCTACAACCTGCCTACCTACCAACCTGCCTATCTACCTACCTCCCTATCTATCTATCTATCTATCTATCTATCTACCTCCCTATCTATCTATCTATCTATCTACCTCCCTATCTATCTATCTATCTATCTATCTATCTATCTATCTTCCTACATACCCGCCTACCTGCCTATCTATCTATCAAAATCTATCTATCTACCTCCCTATCTATCTATCTATCTATCTATCTATCTATCTATCTATCTATCTATCTATCTACCTACCTACCTACCTACCTACCTGCCTATCTATCTATCAATATCTATCTATCTATCTATCTATCTATCTATCTATCTACCTACCTACCTTGTTTTTTTTTACGATCCCTTTTGATTGAAACCCCCCTTTTTTTCTCTCCAAAATGAAAAGCTCTACTTTGTAATTTGTCCCCTCTGTGTTCAGCCCTGTGTGGCTAATAAAGAAACATATCTATCTATCCATCCATCTATCTATCTAGCCCATGCCGTCCACCAGCGCCTCCGTCGTGGGACGCTGGACCGACGGTCCGGTCGAGTTGCTCGGGGTCTGGTTCGATCCGGACCTCCAAGTGGAGAAGAACTGGAACGAGATAACGAGTAGGGTGGTCACTCTCGCCCAGCAATGGGCCGAGAGGAAACTGTCCCAAAAAGGTCGGGCAGAGGTGGCGAACACGTACATCGCGTCCGTCATCTACTACCGCCTGACCGTCGTGCCTTGTCTCGACCCTACCATCACCAAACTAGAACGCATTCTCTTTCGCTTCTTGTGGAAAGGATGCGTCCCGATGGTAGGTGATCCATTTGCTGTCAACATCCGTTAAAAGGAGGACTGGTTGATGATGCGCAGACACGCGCTGAGACTGCGACATCTCAGGCTCTTCGTAGACGACGGTGAACAGGTGTGGTCGCCGTTTGTGAGGCACGCTTTCCCGCAGCTCGTCCTCATGACCGAAGTGCAGTTGTGGATCAAAAAGAGGCCGAGGAAGGGCTAATGGCACCGCGAGTGTCGCGTTGTTCTCAAGCAACTCTGCCGTCCTGGGTCGACCTTGAGTGACTTCATCACAACCAAAGCATTCTATAGGGGATTGATGAAGGGGAGGTACGACGACGAGCTCGGGGCGAACCTGGACGTCGACGAGGAGTACCTGACCCGCCTGTTCGGGACGACTTTCGGGCCAGGGCCCATGGACAACTTCCAGAGATCCCTGGACTGGCAGTGCTACCGAGAAGCGCTACCCGTTCGGAATAAGCTCTACAGACACGGCTCGAAAAACACGGGGCCGACCTGCCCGAGATGCGGTCAGAGCGACGAAACCGTTCTGCACGCAATCGTGCAATGTCCAACAATTTCCGACCTGTGGGCTCATGTCGAACAACTGCTGTCACGTGTGGGACGAGTCGGTTTATCAACTGAGTCTATCGTCAATATTGTCACGCTTCCTTCCTTCAAACGGGAAGGAAAAGTTATTTTCATCATCCTTGTGGCTATGGCGAAAGAATGTATCTGGTGGACGCGTCTGAAAGGATTGGAGACAAACACTTTCCTCTCTGATCAATCTCTCATCAACTTCTTCAAGTACCACTTGAAAAGGAAAGTGAGAGTAGAGAGGCAAGTTTTGTCTAGCGAATGTTTTAAAAAAAGATGGTTGAATGTAGCAAGGATGGCACGTATGAATGACGAAGCCACCTTGAGCACAATCCTATGAACCCAGAAATTGAAAACAGAGGGTTACCCACTTGCAAACAAATGTGGTAACATATAACAATATTGACCAAGGTTACCGTGGTCTTTTTCGTAGGCTTTTCTTCCCACGGATAAACCTTACTTGCTTTCCCCTTTACACCATACATCATAACACTGTGATACACGATCCCTATTGATCGTTTTTTTTACTCTTCCTCTTTTTTTCCTCTTTTTTCTTCTTTTTTCATTTCTCTTTTCTTTTGTTCCTTTTCCTTTTTTTCTTTTTTTTAAATTTTATTTTTTGTTCTTTTTTTTCCCTTTTACGATCCCTTTTGATCGAAAACCTACACCACCTTTTTTTTTGTTTCTTTTGTTTTTTGTTTTTTTTCATCCCCCAAAAGAAAAGCTCTACCTTGTAACTTGTCCCATCTGTGTGCAGCCCTGTGTGGCCAATAAAGAAACTTATCTATCTAACTACTTGTGTGTGTGTGTCTGTGACCCTGTTTGTCTCCCCAAATGCTTGACAACCACTAATGACTTATTCAAATACTTTTCCACTCCCCGAAATTGCTGGCCTTGTGTCATAATTTGAAATCAATATATATATCATATTTGTCAGAAACCATTATGTCTACTAACAAGAAATAAATTTTAAATGAATGAATTAGTTTGTCCTATTTTCAGCTTTTGTTACAAGAAATATTTATAAGATTTAAGATGCGATAAATCTATGTTTGAAATATTAAAGTTTCATTAAAACCTTAACGCAGCTTTTCCTTGAAATCGGATAGAAACAGAACTAGGCCAGGATTATAATTTTCTATCTACCCCTTCCTTTTTTCCTCTCCTTAGCAACAATTACCACCACCACCACCACCACCATCACCACTACTACTACTACTACTACTACTACTACTACTAAACATTACAAGACCAATGTGTCCCTTTTTTTGTTTCTTTTTAGGACACCGTGCAATTTAATATATCGTTATCTTTTCTCTCTTTTTGTAATAACAAGAGTGTTTATTTGAAAAGGATATTTGAAATCTTCGTGCAGTTACGGCTCATGCGGTGGCAACTGAATGAATAACAGGTAAACTGAGAGCAAGGTCATGTTTTCTCTAACTATATATCTTAGTTTTCGTTTTTTTTTTCACACCCAGGGAGCTTATTGATCTACGTGCGGACTCCAGTAAAGTAGGCCATTTCAGAAAACTCTATCTACTATCGAATTAGCTACTTTACAAGTAACATGCATAAAATAATGTTTTGCAGTTAATCTTCATGTCAAGCTACAAATTGTGGTCGACACCATCACAGGACAGTAATCCGTCGCCATATCGCGGTTCGTGGAGGTGCAATGGCCCAGTGGTTAGGGCAGCGGACTCGCGGTCGGAGGATCGCGGTTTCGATTCCTAGATGCGGTTGAGAATCATTATCACCTCAGTACTTAACTGATACTTTATTGACCAGCCCAGGAAAAATGGAAGTGATAATTCGAATGCAGCGATGATTGGATATCCGCCATCATTATCAGATAAGACGCAAATCTAGTTATGATGGGAAGGTTGCCGTCGACAGAGAAGTTTTTGTTTGGGAAATGTTTTTTTTTTGTTTGCAACAGTGTTTGTTATCGTAATGCTGCCTGCTTAGTAGTAGTAGTAGTAGTAGTAGTAGTAGTAGTAGTAGTAATACCCAGAAAAAATACTGCTAGGCATTCTAGCCATTTTAACGACTCTAGCAATTGGCCGCTTTGACTTAGTCTTTCTAGTTGTTATTGAATATTGGTTTCAGGTTTTGGCACAAGGCCAGCAATTTCGGAGGAGTGCGTAAGTCGATTACATCTACCCCAGTACTCAATCGGTACTTATTTTATCGACCATGAAAGGCTGAAATGCAAAGTCGACCTCGGTGGTCTTTTACCGGTGCGATAACAATTCTGCCAGCTCGCCTATTCATATTGTAAATGAATATTTAAAAAAACGGAACGCATCACAACCGTCGTTGGAAGCAAAACAGAAACAGGCTAATTTGTTGGCTTCTTTCACTTGATGTCCATACAGCCTGGAAAAGCAGCCACATCTGATTCTAAAATGCTATATTACGCAATGACTGTGTGTTCCTACATCATAAGTAGCGCTCACCCATATTCATAATGCTTCAGTAAATTACAACACACCACAGGTAATAATAATACATTTCAGCATCTTTTGAATGTGTACAAAAGCCTCTATTTTTTATTAAAGGTGATTAGAAGCTGTAACAGTCATTCTTTTTCGAAATACGTTAGTGTTATAAGTTAAGTAAAATACCTATTTCTTTACTACCCACAAGGGGCTAAACACAGAGAGGACAAATAAGGACAGACAAACGGATTAAGTCAATTACATTGACCCCAGTGCGTAACTAGTACTTATTTAATCGACCCCGAAAGGATGAAAGGCAAAGTCGACCTCGGCGGAATTTGAACTCAGAACGTAGCGGCATGCGAAATACTGCTAAGCATTTCGCCCGGCGTGTTAACGTTTCTGCCAGCTCGCCGCCTTAAGTTAAGTGAAATATAAGGTTGTCCCAAAAGTTCGTAGAAAGTCTTGGAAAATAATGGTCTTTATTTTGAGGAATAATTTTTGTTGTTTTTGTTAGTACTTGGCCAGTAAAAATTCAATTTTCGCAAGTGTTTACGAACTTTTGGGACAACCTAATAGTTTCACCCGGGAAGAGAACCTTGACGATTGCATAGATTCATCCGATGTTACCCTGTGCTCTTTTAGCGCTTACCACTGTATTCGAAGATTATTGACATTCAAATTCGTGCCGAGAATATTAGGACCACAGACTAGTTTGACATCATGAAACATTCCTATTTTAAAAAGAAAACACAAAATATTGTATTAGAGTTTAATTGCCGTTTGTTGCCAAAGACAGACGTAATTCCTTTCAGCATAAATGAAATGCGAGCAAAAACCGGGACAAAGAAGCAGAATAATAGTATAAAATAAATAACTGGAGATAGCATGTTGATGTTTATTTAGAGGTAACCTTTGATATTCAGGCAAATATGGAAAGAATTTCGAAAGTCACGAAATAGTTCCAATTACTGGCTGATCTATTCAAAACAAAACGATTAAACTGGATTTTTCTTTTTTATCAAAGAAATAAATAATAAAAAAAAAGGCATTAAACCCTTAACCTAGTCTTTTGATACATTGGCTATGATTATTAAAAGGAAAAAAAATTACTGTGGTTGGTTATATAGTATCAGTAATATCAATTGTTAGAGGTTGCGAACGCAGAGGAGAGAAAACCCGCTAATGAAGGTATTTTCAACTGAGCGTGAAAATCGGGTCACGGACTGGGTTTGCAAAAGTTTTAACCCCACAATGTAGTTTTTGTAATTTATGCTGTCGGTGTCTTATTTGCAACAAAGAAATTATAAAGTACTCAATTTTTATTCGTTTATTCCAACATTCATTAACTAAATATTTTGATGATTACAAATCCTGACACATTATATGTGACTGGTATATGTATCACGGCTATTATATTGAATCGAAGAAATTTCGCTATAAAGTGAATCTCGATGGAATCTAAACACGGAAACTATAAGGAAGATTCCATTGTGTATCACTGCATTAATTTTACGAATTCATTGGCCTTATATGTACGACCTCAACTATATGTGTGTGTATCGAATAATATATAACTTTATTTTTTTGTAATCACCGTAATTTTATTCTTAATGTGAATAAAATGGGATCTA
Organism: Octopus sinensis; assembly: GCF_006345805.1. Classification (NCBI taxonomy): domain Eukaryota; kingdom Metazoa; phylum Mollusca; class Cephalopoda; order Octopoda; family Octopodidae; genus Octopus; species Octopus sinensis. Next base: position 33,652,439 of record NC_042998.1, read on the forward strand.
CAAAGTATTTATATTACCTATAGTGGAATTTACCGTAGTGGGATTTACCTAGAACCATATATATATATATATATATATATATATATTAGGGAATAAATCCAAACTTACAGGGAAAAATCAGATTTAGGATTGAATCCAATTTTATAGTAAAATATTATATTATATTAAATTAGAGACAAAACCACTATTAGGCAAATCATACAATTAAAAACTTAAGCCAATACATAAGATTATTTAATTTATATTATTTAAATATATAACAAAATTATTTAAAAAATATAATTAATATAACACTACCATCGTTTCATGGCTGTTAATTTCTTTAAATTTTCGAGTTACAGTCATTCATCAGGTGGTTTAAATATTTATCTTGGCGAGGTTTATATCAGTTAATGTATACAGTATGAAGATACGAATTATTAATACTTTCTTGCTATAAAGATACGTGTCTGGGCAGGTTTTTATAACACGTCTTGTGTCTCCCAGCAATCTTGAGGCTCTAAGTTCATGGTCTGTTCTATTTCAAAATCAGGACGCTGGTACATGAGAAATCGCGAGAAAAAAAAAACAGAAAGAAGAATGAAGCAAAAATTGGAAGGGTGAATAAACACTGAAAAAGAAAAATAAAGAAAAGAAGCCATATTTAAAATAGTTGTAAAATAATTCACCGGAGAGGGGTCCAAAGTCTGCGAGACAGCTGCTCAATCCGGAGAGGGTCGTGTCCTCCAGTTCACCAGAAAACATAAAAAGAAAGAAAGAAAAAACAAAGATGAAAATATCCTTTGTGGTATTTGTCCTCATTTTATATTCTGATTTCAAATATCTTTGGGGTCAACATTGCCTTTTATCGTACCGAGTCCGATATAGCAAACTCCAGCAGCCAAGTTTTGTATATCGATTTAAGTGACTAAGCCTCTCCCACAAAATTTAAGGCCTTGTGCATATATTAGAAACTATTATATATATATATAGTAGATATCTATAGAATAAAAAAAAGACGAAGACGGTATAAACAAGCAAGTGTATCTGTTTGACGCTCAGGAAGGTGAGAAAGTATTTTACGTTTCGAGCCTACGCTCTTCAACAGAAAGAAACACGAGGAAATAAGCAGAGAGAGAATTTTTTTTAAAAGTCGTGGATTTAGCAGTCAATCATAGTCAATATATATATATATATATATATATATATATATATATATATATATATATATTTAACTCCAAGAAAGTTGGAGGTTGTGAATCCAACCCACTAAGGGATAATATCTATCCAATATACTGCTGGTAGAATACCCAATTATTAATATACAAGTGTTTTTATTGCATTGCAATTACATTACCTAGTGTACTAAATGGGTGAAGGTAAAGAGATATTTTACCACTAATTTATAGAGCAATAAGAAAATGGAGGAGAACAATAGGTGGTTCATCAACTTTTAGACATTATATTATGCTAACTTATTTATTTATTTACTAAACTGATAATTACAATAATATATATACATATAACATATTGATAATTACAATAATATACATACATATAACATATTATTCTTTACATATAAGATATAAGATATAGTAATATTTAGGAGATATAATCTCTAACGAATTCAATGAATAAATTCATCTATTCTAAATATTAATTCTTTAATATAAGTGTCTTTAGGTGGGATAGGTATGTCCTTCAGTGACGAGTCCATCTTTATTAACTCCATTTATTCAGCAGTATTCATTTTGAGGGTCTACCATACCATACTCAAATGTACTCACTCTCATAAGCAATGTTATAAATAATGCAGAGATAGCTTATACATATACAAGTATTAGCAATTGATAGTCCTCATTTAATTATTATTTAACTCCAAGAAAGTTGGAGGTTGTGAATCCAACCAACCAAGGGATAATATCTATCCATTATACTGCTGATAGAATACCCAATTATTAATACACAAGTGTTTTTTATTGCATTGCAATTACATTACCTAGTGTACTAAATGGGTGAAGGTAAAGAGATATTTTACCATTAATTTATATAGCAATAGTGGAGGCGCAATGGCCCAGTGGTTTGGGCAGCGGACTCGCGGTCATAGGATCGCGGTTTCGATTCCCAGACCGGGCGTTGTGAGTGTTTATTGAGCGAAAACACATAAAGCTCCACGAGGTGATCCCTCCGGTGGTGATCCCTGCTGTACTCTTTCATCACAACTTTCTCTCACTCTTTCTTCCTGTTTCTGTTGTACATGTATTTCAAAGGGCAAGCCTTGTCACTCTCTGTGTCACGCTGAATATCCCCGAGAACTACGTTAAGGGTACACGTGTCTGTGGAGTGCTCAGCCACTTACACGTTAATTTCACGAGCAGGCTGTTCGTTGGTCGAATCAACCGGAACCCTCATCGTCGTAACCGACGGAGTGCTTCCCATATAGCAATAAGAAAATGGAGGAGAACAATATGCCTACGCGTGCGTACACACACGCGCGCGCGCATAATATTATATTTAAAAGAACAGTATGCATACTATCATACATGCAGACATTAACACAAGCAAACTTAAAGACAAATCTTGGCATTGACCTTCGTTTTTATTGAAAGAATATTTATGGCAAATTTTTCCATGGGAATAATTCGCGATAGTTCCGATAGACGGCCGCTTAGTTTGAAAAGCGTAAATATGCCGTAAATATTTGAGCGGTCTTGTACGGTTTTCATAAATCCAGACCCACTAATAACCTATTCTCACACATAAAAAAAGTATGAGAGGAAAATCGTAACTCATATAAAAGAAACATCATCGCACCGCACGACCTTATTCCTTTAGGTTCTAATTTTATAAATGGAGGCGCAATGGCCCAGTTGTTAGGGCAGCGGACTCACGGTTATAGGGTCGCGGTTTCGACTCCCAGAGCGTTTATTGAGCGAAAACACCTTAAGGTCCACGTGGCTCCGGCGGGAGGTAGTGGCGAACCCTGCTGTACTCTTTCACCACAACTTTCTCACACTCTTTCTTCCTGTTTCTGTTGCAACTGTATTTCAAAGGGCCAGCCTTGTCACACTCTGTGTCACGCTGAATCTCTCCGAGAACTACGTTAAGGGTACACGTGTCTGTGGAATGCTCTGCCACTTGCACGTTAATTTCACAAGCAGTTGATCGGATCAACTGGAGCCCTCGTCCTCGTAACCAACGGAGTGCCACGAATTTTAAAAAGCTAACTCGAATGATTAAATAAATACCAGTAATATAACACAGTCAAATATGTTACAGAACTTAAAGTTCGTCAAATCATACCAATATAACAAGTAAGAAGTACTTGTTTTAAACATCTGCAAATTTCTGCAATTTCGGGGTAGCGTTGAAGTCGTGTACATCCACCCCAATGTTAAAGGGTGCATATGTTTATCAATCACGAAAGGACGAAAGGCAAAATCGACCTCAGAACGTTAAAACGGACGAAATGCCGCTAAGCACTATCTCATTTTTCCTTTTCTACTCTAGGCACAAGGCCTGAAATTTTGGGAGAGGGGTAAGTTGATCACATCAACTCCAGTATTTGACTGGTAATTAATTTATCGACCCCGAAAGGATGAAGGGCAAAATCGACCTCGGATTAATAATAATAATAATAATAATAATAATAATAATAATAATAACAACAAAAATAATAATGATTCCAAGTTTTAGCACAGGGCCAGCAATTTTGGTTAAGCGGTTAAGTTAATTCTCTTGACCCCAGTCCTCAACTGGTACTCATTTTATCGATTCCAAAAGAATGAAAGGTTAAGTTGACCTCAGCAGATTCGAACTCAGAATGTAAAGGTGGATGAAATGCTGCAAAACTTTCTGCTCGGTTTGCTGACAATTCTGCTAGCTTCCTGCCTGAATAATAATAATAATAATAATAATAATAATAATAATAATAATAATAATAATGCCCTGATGCAGTACCAGACAGTGGCTCTCATGGTTTCTGATCTTAACTGATTGGAAGTGTTATCATGTACATTGTTTTGTCTTGGTATAAAAGATGGGCTACAGCAAATATCCTGCTCAGTACCACAGATTTGCGTGTCAGTTGTTTGACCTTAACCAGTTGAGCATGTCCCTTAGTGGCTGACAATATGTGTATCTCTGATCACGAGCAGAAGTAGTGGGGGAGCATCATAGCCGTGTGTTGAGAGGGATTCTTTGGGGTTTGAATAATTCACCTCTAGAAACATGGGTGTTTCGTTCAACATCCTTAAACAACCCTTATTCGGGGACCTTTTGAGCGGGATGGGTTACTCGACCAGAAGAAAATTCTAACCGGGCCCCACCTGCAAGGTCATGTGCTGTTTATCTTGATATGAGATCACCATGTCGCGCACATATGGTTGTGATGCATGTGCATGTGCCTAGTGTACCCTTATCAGACGGGTAGTCATGATGGGTATACTGGGTTTCGTATATTTTAGCCCAGTGTCACTCTGATGGCGTGCACTGCTCTCTCACTCAATAATGATAATAATAATCCTTTCTACTATAGGTACAAATCCCAAGCACCAGTACTCAGCTGGTACTTATAGTGACCTTGAACAAATGAATGGCAAAGTCAACCTCGGTGGAATTTGAACTCAGAACATAACGACAAACAATATTAGAAACCAACACTAGCAATATCTTGATTGAAACGTATTTAGATCCGCTTGTGCTCCACGTTCTGCAGAACTTTAACTGTAATTATAGAAGCACCAACATTTGTTTCTGTTGTTATAATTAAATGCCAATATACAAAAAATGAAATTCAAGTGAGAAATGTTAAAAGTATTAACCAGTCATTTTATAATACTTTCTACTATAAGCACAAAGCCTGAAACATTGGCTGGGTGGGGGTGCAATCGATTACATCAACCCTAGTGTTTGACTAGTACTTATTTTATTGACCCCGAAAGAATGAAAGGCAAAGTCGACGACATTTGAACTCAGAACGTAAAGACAGGCGAAATACCGCTTCAGCGTTTTGCTCAGCATGCTAACGATTCTGCCAGCCTCACCGCGTATTTCTTTATTATCCACAAGGGGCTAAACACAGAGGGGACAAACAAGGACAGACAAACGGATTAAGTCGATTACGTCGACCCCAGTGCGTAACTGGTACTTATCTAATCGACCCCGAAAGGATGAAAGGCAAAGTCGACCTCGGCGGAATTTGAACTCAGAACGTAGCGGCAGACGAAATACCTATTTCTTCACTACCCACAAGAGGCTAAACACAGAGGGGACAAACAAGGACAGACAAACGGATTAAGTCGATTACATCGACCCCAGTGCGTAACTGGTACTTAATTTATCGACCCCGAAAGGATGAAAGGCAAAGTAGACCTCGGCGGAATTTGAACTCAGAACGTAGCGGCAGACGAAATACCGCTAAGCATTTTGCCAAGCATGCTAACGATTCTGCCGGCTCGCCGCCTGACCAGTCATACAATGTCTTAAGAACCCATTTATACTGACGATACAATCTGAAAGTTACTCGTCGCCATTTTGTTCATAGTTTTGCATGACTTGGTAAACTTTCTCTATATTGGTCGGTTTTTCGCTTGAGCTTGCCGTTTATTATGATCAATTCCTTTCCACTTCGCATTCCCTTTTGCAATATCTCAATCTGGGCCTTCCATGGTTTCTTTTCCCCTTGCGTATTTCGTAGCGAAGGAGATGTCTGAGGAGTCAGCTGTTGTTCACCCTGTCTCCCAACCAACATAAATTTCTATCAATGAGGATTTCCATCATAGGAAGTGAACCAGCACACCAGAGAATCTCTTCACTCTTGACCTTCTCAGATATTCATAATTTGTCATGGCTATCTCATCATATGTACCTGTAACTTATCTACTTGAGCTTTATTGATTACTAGCAGTATCGCCCGGCGTTGCTCGGGTTTGTTTCGACCCTTTAGAATTGGAATTTTTGAAAAGTAAATATTTTGCATTATGTAGTTTGTTATTTTTCTGGTTGAAATACAGCAAAAAATGGCGACACAGCAGTCAAAAAATCGTAAAAAATAGGGATTTTCATAGAAAAAAAGCACCTTTTTGATGTAAATAATACTTGGTGTTAACATGGTCCGATTTGAATTTTTTCTTCTACAGAAGGAAGAGCAAGTCTTTTTCTATCATACTTTCAATTTTAGTCAACTTGCGCCGCAGGGTCTCGGAGGAGATAGTGTTAGTTGAAGGCTACCAAACCTGCCATACACAGACAACTTCAGCTTTATATAGAGAGAGATCAAGGTTTCAGCCCCATACAGCAAGGAAGAAAGCACTACAGCTTGTCATACTATACATTTGACCCGTATAGAAACATGCCTATTTTCCCAGAGCGTCTCCTGTAGCCAGCCAAATGAAACACTAGCTCTGCTCATTCAGTATGTAATTTCCTGGGCCGGCCGTGTATTATATGAGATGGTGCAACCTAAATATTTGAATGCTTTGCACTGGACTAGCGTTTTCTTCGATTACAGGGGCAGGTAATCGAAAAGTTTGGTAAAGGCACGAAAACCTAATGTATAATTAAGGAAGGAAAAACAAGGATTCTTTCCGAGCCATAGGCTCATAAGGCCGGCGGGTTTTCCCGGATTCTGTGGCGTATATATTTCTCATCCAACCCCTGAACGGGTCGCCGCTCTGTCGCGGAATCACTCGCTTTTACCACCTGAGTGAACGAGAGCGATGAGAAATGAAGTGTTTTTCCCAAAAACACAACGTATCGTCTGGTCCAGAAATTGAAATCACAATCTTATGATCATATGTGAAACTCCCTAGCCGCTGAACCACGCTCCTCCACACTGTATGATAAACATTACTCAAATGTCTTAACCAAGGACGCCATGCCAAATTTAGGTCAGAAAAAAGATACTGCAGGAAGTTTAAATGCATTTTAGATGTTATTCAATGATGTTTGCACTAATATCTTTTACAAAATGTAGCATAAAATGTTCTTCTATGTTTATATATGTATGTGTATGAAAGGAAGGAAGAAAGAAAAAAGAAAAAGGAATGAGAGAAAGAAAGAAAAGTGAGGAGGAAGTAAGCGTTCATCATTATATACCATTTAATACTTATTATCATGTGAAAATATATGTATGTGCGTATACATGATTAGATGCTTAAATGTATACGCAAGAACAGTTTTACATTGGTGAGCAAGCGTTTGCATCATAAAATGTATTTGTAGCTGTTTGCGTTTATATACACATAGAGATCTTTGCCGGAGCTTCTAAGTGCATACATTTAAGGGTGGATATTTCAAACTGGGTGCATACATTTAAGGGTGGATATTTCAAAATAGAGTGATTTATATTTGAACCAAGAGATGGTTACTTATTTATTCGGAAGCCTGTTCGGTAATGAAATGAAGGCGGCGAGCTGGCAGAAACGTTAGCACGCCGGGCGAAGTGCGTAGCCGTATTTCGTCTGCCGTTACGTTCTGAGTTCAAATTCCGCCGAGGTCGACTTTGCCTTTCATCCTTTCGGGGTCGATAAATTAAGTACCAGTTACGCACTGGGGTCGATGTAATCGACTTAATACCTATGTCTGTCCTTGTTTGTCCCCTCTGTGTTTAGCCCCTTGTGGGTAATAAAGAAATAGGTAATGAAATGTATCCGTAGTTAAAGCTTATATCAACTGATTTGACAGAATAACAGTCTTTGCTATACTAACATGACATTTTTTATTCGGTGTACTATTCATCAGGCCATCCATGAGTAGTTTCAATAGTATATCAGTTTTTCCTTTCCTATGAGAAGGTGTTGCTAGCACCACGTTCAGTCCTTCCTCTGAAGAAAGAGACAATAAGAGTTTTCTCTTAGGAGCTTCACACACTGGAACGTGCGCGAGATAATGAACTCGCGGGGGCCAAGGGGTAGAACTTTGGCCTCACGATTCCTGAACTAAGTGGAGCAATATGTCTTTGACAAAATTCTTTATTTCACGTAACTTTAGTCAGCTCAGCTGAAAAGGAACCCCGGATTTGTTTCCTAGTACCAATTTTCAATAACCATGGGCTGCCTTTAATGGTTCAGTACCCACAAGATTTATATTTCTACAGCCACTATAAGATATTTTAACTTAATCAATAGAAATATTTTGTTATTCATCAGAACGCTGTATCAATAGTTGAATCTTGTTAATTTGCTAAAAAGGAGAAAGGTAGGAGAAAATATAACAGTATTTGAATCACACTGTCCCCTTTACCGCGGGATTAACATCTATTTAACTAGTTGATGAAATGAAGTAAATGATGGTTCAATTCTGCAATTTGCTGAGCGAATTTGTACGTAATTGGAAGATAGAGAACTTGATGATGAATTCAATCCGTGGGTTTTGAATATGTCATCATAATGAGATTAGTTTTGAGTTATGAAGGAATTCAGAATCGGATGTGCAGGTATTTAAATATGAACATTATTTACATTATGAACTTTATTTACATTTGACAGGTATTTGTCCTCATCTTGCTTGTTGATAACACAATGTTTCGGCTGATATACCCTCCAAGCTTTAATCAGGTGTCTTGAGGAAATTTCGAGTCTGGGTTCTCATTCCTAAGGTATTTTTCGATGTTATTATTATTATTATTATTATTATTATTATTATTATTATTATTAAGGTCACTGCCTGGAATCGAACTCGGAATCTTGGGATTAGTAGCCCGCGCTCTTAACCACTACGCCATATGCCCAATTATGGAGTGAATTTTCTGAGTCATTTTCTATGAGTTATTAATTATTTCTTTCTTTGGCAGTCATAGAATATTAGCCAAATATCTTACTATTCTGATTTCAACTTCTATCGAAGTTAACTTTGACTGATATATCTCCAGCTGAGAAAATGTGTGCCAGTGAAATACAACAGCCAAATAAATTCTGTATTACAGTCGCCTACACAATAATTTACAAATGCCTAAACGTTACAAGCCAATTGCATAAAATTGGTCAATGCATTAAAAAGTACTAAGAAAATCGTTAGCAAAGAACGATGGTTCGCTTCACACTTACTGCGAAAAAAAAACAAAACAATAAAAAGCTCGCTATTTGTATATCAGAAGTTTATAACGGAAGATCAAAAGAAATAATATTGTGTTTTGAACCATCACATTCATATTTCCTAACTGCGAATCACAGCACAGACAATCAGATCTATTGATGAGCAAAACCTTTCCCACCAAATGGTCTGTAGAATGTTCTGGAACATTTTTGCCGACGGTATATAAAAAGGCGGGCAAATCTAAGTAAAAAGAGAGCTGTCAGTTTCTGCAGGAGGTTAAGTCGTTTTTCTCTGTGATGGATTCTTAGTTATTCTGTCTTTGAATATAAATAGCGCTTGAAGACACCATACGCAGTATTGTTGGGAATCTCACGAAAAGTTGTTATTTCCTTAACTTAATCAGCATTTGCTAATTATTAATCACTCTTAACAAGACTGTACTGGAGTGGAAATTAAACATGCAATCTTTAAGGTCAATATGATAACTTATACTTATGTTCTTTAAGAGTAATGTATGTCGTTGTATGTGGAGGCGCGTGGCTTAGTGGTTAGGGTGTTGAACTCATGATCGTAAGGTTGGGATTTCGATTCCTGGACCGGGCGATGCGTTGTGTTCTTGAGCAAAACACTTCATTTCACGTTGTTCCAGTCCACTCAGCTGGCAAAAATGAGTAATCCTGCGACGGACCGGCGTCCCGTCCAGGTGGGGAATTTCTACGCCACCGAAACCGGGAAACCGGCCCTTATGAGCCTAGCATGGCTCGAGAAAGAACATTTATGTCGTTGTATGACAGGTTTCCCTGTGTTTTTGTAACGTTGCTTATTAAAATCTTGTTACGCATTGTGGTGCGTACTTCTTCTTTGCATTCTTTGCTTTGTTTGCAAGATTCTGCTCGTCGGGAGATTGCTGAAAGAGTGACATGGTTACTCAATGGTTGTTTTAAGCGAAATGCTGAAATTTTATTTTTTAATTTTGTCGATTATATAAATCCTTTCATCTGAGGAGGAACTTGATTAAAATTCGAATGTGTCAGCAGGTGTTCCTGTACTTTAAGAAGTAGGCTTTCAAGGGCATCCGCTTAAATATTTAAGAATAATAGAAAGGGTTGTTCCCTTATTTACAAATGCTTGTTTTCATTATGTAAATAGTTCCAACAAAGTTTCAGTTGAGCAGGCGTTTATGCGTATAAACGAAAGAAAATGGTATTCAAGACATCACGCAGAGTTTTTATTCGCATGTTACCTGTTGTTGGTGGAGGCGCAATGGCCCAGTGGTTAGGGCAACGGACTCGCGGTCATAGGATCGCGGTTTCGATGGCGTTGTGAGTGTTTATTGAGCGAAAAACACGTAAAGCTCCACGAGGCTCCGGCAGGGGATGGTGGTGATCCCTGCTGTACTCTTTCACCACAACTTTCTCTCACTCTTACTTCCTGTTTCTGTTGTACCTGTATTTCAAAGAGCCGGCCTTGTCACTTTCTGTGTCACGCTGAATATCCCCGAGAACTACGTTAAGGGTACACGTGTCTGTGGAGTGCTCAGCCACTTACACGTTAATTTCACGAGCAGGCTGTTCCGTTGATTCGGATCAACCGGAACCCTCGTCGTCGTAACCGACGGAGTGCTTCCACACACCCGTTGTTAATATAAGCATTCATTACACAGTGTTTCATAGGTATATGAAACACGTATCTAATCGTTCAGGAGTTCATTATAAGTGAAGTTTTAGCCACATGAGACTCAAGAGCCAGTCTCTTAATGATTATTCGCAAATTTGGTTTCTAGTCATCAAGGCAGTTCACGTGAAGGAAATTAGCACAGGGTCCTGTCACGAGATACAATATAGTGAACATCTGAATGATTAGACAGGAGTTTCTCCCGCCTTTGAAATTCTGAGTAGTAATAAATGCTTGAATCAACAACTGTTCACCTACATGTACGTGTGTGTGTGTGTGTGTGTGTGTGTGTGTGTGTGTGTGTGTGTGTGTGTGTCTGTGTGTCTGTGTGTGTGTGTCTGTGTGTCTGTGTGTGTGGGGGGAGGGTGTTTGTGTGTGTGTGTGTGTTTGTGTGTGTGTGTATAAGTGCGTATCATTTAATACAAACAGTTTTTAAAAACGAGCTACTCATAGTTTCATGCTGTGGAAACACAATAATTCATCGGACTTATATATCATGCCTTGTAGTTCCAAGGAATCCTTCAGGTTCGGATACGCAATATGGTTGGTATTATTTGAAAAACCGGGCAAAGACGCTGGTCTATAAGAAAACACGAGAAGAATCTAGAGGAAGGTGAATGCAAAACGTCGAATGACAAAAAGCAGAACGAGAACATAGAAATGGAAAATGAAAGGAAAGAAAACCAAGAGTTTCCTTCCCTTTGTCCGTCAGAATCATAATTAATATATGAGGTGTAGAATGATTCAGAAGGGAGGAGGCTAAAGTCTTGTTCGACGATAGAAATTTATCCATGTTCTTGCCTTTGCTAAAAATTTCAGATCTAGGATTAAGTAGTGTGATGGAATTCATAGATCTAAAAAAGAATGCGAGGCAGATAACTTGCAGCACTTTAATCCTTTGACAAATGGCGTAGATTTCTCTACGATTTTCAGACCTTCAGATCCCATACATAGCTTTATTCTTGTCCATGAGCCAGAAAGAAAACTGGTGGCTTGCTTATCTTATTTCAAAAATTGCCTTCGCATAAACCGACGTAAATTTTTCTTTAGGATTTCGTTATTTTGGAACACTGCAGTGATTTCAGTTTCATGGTCTCGACAGTTACAAGTGGGAGTGAGTCCTTGGTGTTCTAAAATTCTTCTTTTGTCTGGGTTAAAGCATCTGAAATGGATTAATCGTTCGATGTATCGATGACAGTTCTAACACCTGTGATCTTGTAGGTCTCTATATATTAGATACACTGATACCGAAGTTCCCATCTCATGTTATTGCTCTGTAACCGGACGATGGTTTGGGCATAATCTCATGACTGTGATAGACTTACACTCGATAAATTTCATAACAATCTCATTTATACATCTTGTCAATTAAGCTCCAAAACTTACTGTAATCGCTAATTTATCTAAAGTGGATTTGTTAGACGTTTCCTTAGACTTAAACTTGTACTCTAATAAGTCTTATTATAAAACAGTATTAGCATTAAAAGGTAATCTCCATCTAATTTCACGTTATTGGCCTTCAGAAATTCTCTCATATAGACGATTTGTGCATAAAAGCATACACATAGATCATGCCAGACGAAAATCGTTTGCGATGGGCGTTGGAAGTCCCATATCACGTTGTTTCATTCTACTAGAACTCATCAGTAGGAGGCATCCGATCACCACATCATATATGTGTGTGTGTGTAAGATCCAAGGATCGGGGTATCGGGGTGTAAGAAGAAGATGAGCTTCATGCAATCAACAGAAAATATAAAAAACGACTTTCAAGAACAATAGTGTTTTACTGAGGCAGAAGGTTGTGGATTTTTTCCCGCTTTCTGGTAAGCAAGAATTTGTCAGAAGGCCTCCAAGAAAGCAAATCGACTCACGTTACACGATGAAAACAGTGAAGTTTGGGGATAAGAGTCTGATGCTTTGGGGATACATAAAAAGTGATGGCTCAAGAAAGTTGGTTAAAATTGACGGTAACTTGAACAGTGCCAAATACATCCAGTTGCAAGAGGACAATTTGATACCAGACTTAGATGAAGGTGAGACTTTTCAGCATGACGGAACTTCATGTCACAGATCGTGTGCAACACAATAGAGTCTGGCTGATGGAGGCGTTACCGTATTGAAAGATTGGCCAGCTCAGAGCCCTGACTTATAAATCATCAGGCAAATGTGAACAGAACTAAAGAGAAGAATTCGTCAGAAAAATCCACGCATCTTGAAGAGCTGTGGGAGCTCAGCCACAAAGAATGGTATCCGATGCCTGTGAAGATAGTGAAGAGTGTACGCATCTCTTTCCAGGCACATTAAAGCGATTATTTAAGCTAAAGGAAGCCAAGACGAAATATTAACATTGTACAGTAACTTCTTGAAATGAATCATTATGTAATAAATTTTCGTTATAGACATTTTTTATGTTTTAAAACTCTGTATCTTGATTGGTTTATGTGAGGTGGCCGAAAACTTGTGCACAGCCATTTTTGGTGGTCGTCTCGCATCTTCCCCTCTCATTCAGAAGCCCTACTATAAAATATAACGATTAGATATGGAAATGACTCCAATAGGGCCAACGTTTCATCTGTAAAAAAATACAATGCGAAACATCCACTTGGCAATTAGAAGTTTATAATAGTTTAAAGTGGCCGAATACTTTTGCACGATACTGTATCTATCTATACTATAATAAAGTAAAATGCTTATTAAGTAGTTTGGAGTATGTAACATTTACTAAAAGAAAACGGTTATTAGAATCCACAGCCACTACAAAATTCTCAAAATTTCTGTGATTTTCAAAATGCTTTTATTATTGAAGATTTCAATAATAGCAAACTAGGTTTGTTTCATTGCGAGATTGCGGTTTTTAACACTGAGAAATAGCTTCCCTCTTTGTATTTTTTATTTTCTTTTTCCTCTCATACACTTCACGAGGCCACTTTCTGCAGACATATATGTTGCCTTGATGCCAGTATCCTTTCATATTTGTTGGGTGTTTTTGAAGAAGAAAAGTGGTTTTAATTTACTTACGTCAATTGTACCAAATATAAACGTGTCTCGTTTTCTTTCAAGTAAAGTATTTGATTGTTGTGCACGATGTACAGTAGGCGGTTTTTTAACGTCTGACATTTGTATACTTTCCTTCGACTCTGTTTTCTTGCAACGCTTTTGTCTGTCTTTCTGTCTTTCTGTCTCTCTTTCTCTCTCTTTATCTCTGTTTTCTGTCTCTTTGTTGTCGCCCCCGTTCCTATTTCTCTTTCTGTTTCTCCATCCTTTCCTCTCTTTTTCTCTTTTACTTGCTCCACTCATTCGACTACGGGCATGCCGGGGGTCACTGCCCTGAACAAATCTTAGTCGAATGAATCGAACTCAGAATTTAATTTTTTTTTTTTTCAAATTTATTCTATCAGTCTGTCTTGCCGAACCGCTAAGTAAATACACCAACTCCGTTTGTCAAGCGGTGGTGGGGAACAAACACACACACACACACACACACACACAAACACGATGGGCTGCTTTCAGTTTCGGTCTACCACATCCAATTTCCCGTGGTGCCATGCAGTCGGACTTAATCCAGAAAATGTGGTAAAGGAGCAAGCTTCTTACCACACAGCTACGCCCGCGCCTTATCAGATTTTCTCTCTCACTCTTATCCTTATCGTTGTTGTTGTTTCTTTTCAAATTTCTCACTCCCCCCCGCCTCTCTCTCTCTCTCACTAAATTTGTATTTTTTCCCCTTTTATTCCATTAATATTTTTGTCATTCCCTCGTATACTCCGTTACTTTCACTTTCCTTGGAACTCTGTCTGTCGCTCTATTTTCTTTCTCTCTCAATCTTACTCTCTCTCTCTCTCTCTCTCTCTTTCAATCTCACTCTCTCACTAACACTCTCTTTACCGCCTCTATTCAGTTGTCTTCATTAAAAATTAGTGCCACATTACAGATTGGTCGGGGTATTTCCAGAAGAGAATAATCTTCTTTAAAACAATCCACCGAGCCAGCTTTCAGAGTCTGCGAATATTCAGGTGCCAATTGATAATCACCATCAAATGGGGGCAAAATGTGCAGACAAATATCTCATATGGCAGCAAGGTACAAACAGTAAAGCAGAGTAAACAAACAGAAAACTGAGGGATCAAACCGAATATGTACAACAGGAGAACAAAGGGAAAAACTTTCAAACTAGGAGATGCCTTACTTGTTCTCGATCGGTTGCGACGACGAGGGTTCCAGTTAACCCGATCAACGGAACAGCCTGCTCGGGAAATTAACGCGCGAGTGACTCAGCACTCCATAGATACGCGTACCCTTAACCTAGTTCTCGGGGAGATTCAGCGTGACACAGAATCTGACAAGGCTGGCCCTTTGAAATACAGAACCATCTAATTTTTGCCAGCAGAGTGAACTGGAACAACGAGAAATAAAATGTCTTGCTCAAAGATACAATGCATAGACTGGAATCGAACTCACGACCTTACGTTCAGATCCGAATACCCCAAACTACTAAGCGAAACGCCTTTACTTCAAACTAGGAACAAGTCTGTTACAGGATTAGCAGTGAATGCATCCTCCTCCATTATATGTTCTTAAGTATTTCGATGTTGATCATACAGGAAACAGCTTTCTGGAAGTCATGCGTTCATAAAATAATGCACTGGCGTTGGGCTTCTCTGGGTTGCAGAGAAATCAGGGCCCCGGGACTTATTCAGTTCTAATTCGTAGCAGTTTCGTACAAGCAACGAGATAGACACCAGTAGAAAACTGCTCAGAGGGAGGTGATTCTGCTGGTGTATACTATGTACTCAAAGGAAGAGAAAGAGCGAAAGGCTATAAGGCACCCACACACCACACAAACACACACATACTGCGTGTGTATGTAATCACCTAAGTTTGTTGCTGTGAAAATGTTGCTTTTTCATTACCCTCTTTCCTTTTCGTTGTTTTATATATATATATATATATATATTATATTATATTATATTATATTAAATTAGAGATAAAACCACTATTAGGCAAATCAAACAGTGAAAATCATAAGCAAATACTCCCTAATATTATTATTATTATATATAGATATATATATATATATATATATATATATATATATATATATATATATAACTCACACACGTGTGTGTGAGTGAGAGAAAGAACAACAAAATTAAAGGGAAGAAAAAGGGAGAAAAATGCAACATTTTCACAGCAACAAACTGCTTCATAGAAACGTTGTATAAAAAGCAAAGTCACTTTTGTCTGCTCCCTGCTGTATATGAAAGCGAATAACTATGCTAATTTCTTAAACTTTTATTGCTCGAAATTAGCATTTGATATGGTAAGTTAACTGGGCACCATACCGTTTAACACCTGATCTGAATACAGATCTTGGTAATCACAACAAAAAGCAAATACAATCTAGAAAATACTTTATATTTGACCCTTTTCATATATATTTATTTGTTCTTTACCCAGGAGATAAGAGAAATTACCGATGCGCATTGAGCTGAATCAACGTTCTTTCATTTTGGTACAAAACCCATAAATATATTTAGTGCAAGACACAAGTAGGAAGTTGTAAAAATGGTGGCCTTTCCAATGGTATTTATTAATGACCCAAGTGAGATGAATTGATTTGAACTTATGAAATGAATGAATGGTTTTTGGTTCGTTGGCTACAAAGACAGTGTCGCCGAACAAAAGTCGCCACCTGAATAGACTAGACCTTGTTTCGAGGATGGGGTTAAATCGATTAAATCGACATCAGTGATCAACTGGTACTTAGTTTATCGACCACAAAAGCATGAAAGGCAAAGTCGACCTCAGCTGAATTTGAACTCAGATTTTGTTGCTGCTATTATAACATTTCGTAAGGCGGCGAGATGGCAGAATCATTAGCACACTGAGCAAAAAGCTTAGAGGAATTTTGTCTGCCGCTACATTCTGAGTTCAAATTCTGCTGAAGCCAACTTTGCCTTTCATCCTTTAAAAGACGGCGAGCTGGCAGAAACGTTAGTACGCCGGGCGAAATGCGTAGCCGTATTTCGTCTGCCGTTACGTTCTGAGTTCAAATTCCGCCGAGATCGACTTTGCCTTTCATCCTTTCGGGGTCATAAATTAAGTACCAGTTACGCACTGGGGTCGATGTAATCGACTTAATCCGTTTGTCTGTCCTTGTTTGTCCTCTCTGTGTTTAGCCCCTTGTGGGTAGTAAAGAAAGAGGTATTTTGTCAGTCGTTACGTTCTGAGTTCAAATTCTGCCGAGATCGACTTTGAACACTGGGGTCGATGTAATCGACTCATCTCCACCTTCCCCAAGCTGCCCTTATGACAAAAATTTGAAATAATTATTTCGTGAGTTCAAATTCCACCAAGGTCGACTCTGCCTTTCATCCTTTCGACGGTCGATAAGATATGTACGATTTGAGCACTTAAACTGGATTGTTGAGGAGATAGTGCTGCCCGATTACTTGAGATTGAAAGTGGTGGTGGAGGGCAGTCCGCCTGTATGTTTTGCATGCTCGTAGAGAGAACAGACGGAGAAGCAGGAGAGTACGGAGCAGGTTGTACAGGTGGAGATGGAAGAAAAAAACAACAGAGGAGGGATTCACAGTGGTGGAAAGAAAAAGAAGGAGAAGTGGAAGAGTAAGTCCGCCGCCAGGTAACCAGAAAAAGAAGAAAGAAGAAGTGAAAATGAAAGATGCGACCAGAAGGAAGGAAGACAAAATGGTGGTGGAGAAAGAAAGTGAAAAAGTAATTGGAAAAGTGCTCGAGAAGGAGTTACAGTGTTGAAGACGCCGGTTATTTCAGCGAAGGAGAAAGATTCAGGAGTGCAACTGTACGAGGGTGAAATGGAGAAATTGTTCAGAGTGGAGATAGAAAAGGAAAAGGTACCAGAAGTAGAAAAAAGAAAACCAAGAAAAGGGAAAAATAAATGGAATTTCGCAACATATGCAAAAAACAAAGAGACGGAGAGAAAAATTGTAAAATTTAAGCATATCATAAGGGTAAGGTTACCCACGGATGTATATTCCGAAAATGTGAAGGCCATTGTAGTTGACAAAGACACATACAAGAGACTGAGGGACATGTGCAAAAACAAGATTGACCCGCCCGGAGTTGAACTCAGAGACGTGGAGCCTTACACGATGTATTAAAATGGAAAAAAAAAGAGTAAGTAAAATTGTTTTGTTGAAAGAAAAAAAAAGGAAAAAGTAAAAGGGTTTCAATGAAAAAAAGAGAAAAGATAATTAAGAAAAAACAATAGAAAATAGAACGATTGTAAATAGTGTGTATAAACGTTCAAATGGTACTGCATTGGAATGGGGCCCACGCAGCCATTTCATTTTTTTCATTTTTATATAACATTTCATTCTCATTCGTTTTGTTTTATGTCCCCATTGTGGTGTTGTGCCTGTCCTTGTAGTGTCCCCCTCTGTGTTGTGGCCGTGGTGCCAAATAAAGAAATTCTGACAGGGGTGGTATTTGATTATAAAAGAAAGAATTTTGGAACTGTGTAGGGAAACCTACGTTTTTTTTCGTGTGTTTCTTACTAATTTATCTCGACCGAAATGTCGGTGGAGATAATTAGGGAAAAATGCTCTCTCGAAGAGAATAATGTTATGGAAGTTAACCAGCCTCTAAAAAAGGTTTTACAACAGTCGCCGCCGTATAGACAGAAAATCTGAAGATCCCATTTGGGGACCTCTGGGAAATGTTCAAAAGAAAGACGGAGGCGAAAGGTGATGTAAAATTATTGCCTCCCACTTACACAACAGAGGACCCCCCCCCCAAAATCATTGTTTTAAAACGTTTTGCCCGGAGGGAAAGAAAATGGTACATATGGTCCAGAACAAAATTGAAAAATGTCTTGCACCAATCTAGAATGACATTATTTATGTTACAAGAGGAAGGAAATTTGGCACAGTAGAAGCCAGATTTAAGACGATAGAAAAGGCCTGCGAGTACTCTGTCAGCCCGTTAAAAACAACTACCTATATGGGGCGGCGCACGTCCCGTGTCAAGGTAACAGAAGTAACGCCGGAAATAGATGCCGTGTGGACGATGGCCGCCCTGTTATTTAACACAGAAGACAAAATTAATATTTTGCAAGTGACACGCTCTGCTTCCCGAAATTGGCTTGGGCAGAGCATCGCGACCATCATTCAAGCGGCACTGGAAGATTTAGAAAGGATTCCCGAAAGAATGCTCGTGGGTGAGGACGGGATCCTAAAAATTCAAGTGGAAGGGAAGAAACCCTGGTGTTTTAAATGTGGACGAAAGGGACACATAAGGGCCGATTGTGACTCTGGAAAAAAAGGAAGAAAATTCAAAGGCGCAAACAACTGTGGATATATTTACACCTAGCTCCTCACAAACCCAAAAACTTCCCCCAAACCCACACATACACACCAGCCCCTACACTAGCAAAGATACCCACTCCCCCAAATGCGGTGCCCACACAAGTCCCCAAACGAGCACTCCAAAAGCCCCAACCCACGCATACACCAGACCCGACAACAACAAAAATACCCACTCCCTTAACATCGATGGCACCTGAAAATAAAAGTGCTATACCCCCAGATGACACCATGGAGGTAGTCAAGGGGGAGTTTACTACGATACGATACTCGGCCAAAAGACTATTGTCCTCATCCCCATCCACATCCCCCACAATATCAGAAAACCTTGCAATACAGACAAGTAAAAAAAAATAAACCTGCCCAACCGTCCCAGAAAAACCAGGGGATAAAAGGATTTTGGTCGTGTTCAACCCAAAGGACAAATACACAAATGATATGATTGCTCCACACCACACTACATTATTATTTCTAAAGCACAAGGACTATCCTAGACAATCTGCCTGGATAGGAGAAACGTTGTTTAAAGAACTCAAGGGGGGTGGGCATCCAAAAGCCATTTTTAGGCTAAAAGGCCTTGCGAAATATCTAAGGAAAGAGGAAAAACAAGGGACCTCCTCACGAAACGTGAGGTTGGCCCCTACATCGCCAACGAAAAAGTAAGTAGATCCTTTACTTTTTCTTAAACTGACAACACTTGACCTTGGTTGTTAAATGTGCATGGTCTGAGCTCGAAGTGGAAGCAAGCACTCGACGACCTCAGATTACGAAATACATGTGATGGTTGCTACAGACGCCAAGCTGGATAGTCTACAAACCTTCTCGGCTGTCCTGAATGACTATGAAAAAATCATGTCTCCTGGTCAGGGTTCGGGCTATAGTACGTGCATTGGGCCGTGAGAGAATTAATGTTGACAGGTGGGCTCGTACGGTAGAGACCCAGCGTGGCAACGATGCCATAATCAGGTCTTTCATTGATGAAAATGAACGTCTGGTCAAAGGACAGGAGGAGATGTGTGAGGCACTTTACACGCCCTTCGCCGAATTGTTCGGGAGGAGTGGGACGCTAGACCATAGTGAGGCTCTACGGGACTTCCGGGCTGCTGGTACGCGTATCTCGGTACGAGAAGCTTAGTGCTGTGAGGGGCCAATTACAGCTGCGGAGGTGATCGAGGCGCTATCCGAGTGCCCCGGGGACAAGTCGCCGGGTCTTGATGGTCTACCCTATGAATTTTACAAAAGTATGCCAGACTTGTTCGGGCACCTACTGGCCAGCGCCTACGCTAACTGGTAGCAGAATGGGAGAATTCCCAGATCTGCGAGCCGAGGGGTGGTGATGTTGATCAGAAAGGACCCGAGCAAGGGGGATATCATAAGTAATTTTCGGCCCATGACTCTGCTAAACACCGAGTTAAAGATTTTGGCCAATGTTTTGGCAAATAGGTTGGTGCGTGTCGTGGACAGACTTGTCGGGGAGGCGTAACCTTGCGCTATCCCAGGAAGGTTACGCTACTCCTTAGAGAAGGTTGGGAAAATATCTGGCAAAGATGGGGCCCTGAAATATTTAGACCAGTCTAAAGCATTTTATAGGGTCGACCATCGGTACCTGGCGGGTGGTCCTCGGGGAGGCCAGGTTGGGCCCGACTTTCCGTGGTTGGGTTGCTGCTTTGTACAGCGAAATGGAGTCTATCGTCCGAATGTTTTTTTGTTTTTTTTTCAAAACTGTTCAAGATTGAACGCTCAGTACGCCAGGGATGTCCCCTGTCACCACTTTCGTATGTATTGGGTCTTGAGTCATTGCTGCAGAAGCTGGAGGCATTAGGTGGGGTGCCGCATGATCTGTGGTGTGGAAGGGGGACCACTGCGTATGCAGATGACATCTCTATCATCGTGTCCGAAAAAGGGCAGCTTCCTCATGTGGAAAACGCCATCAATGAATACGAGGCTGTGGCAGGAGTAAAGATTAACCAGAACAAGTCGGTCGGCTTGCAACTCGGCCCCTGGAGGGGCAAGTCGATGTCATCGAATAACGTCGCGGGGCGTTGGACGCAAAGTCCGGTTAAGTCGCTAGGAGTCTGATTCGGCCCAGATCCCCAGATAGAGAAGACTTGGAGCGAGTTCACGAGCAAGGTGACTGCCTTAACCCAGACCCAGTCTGGGCGGGCGTTATCTTTGCTAGGGAGGGCGGAGCTGGTGCAGATGTTCATAGTATCTGTCATCACCTACCGCCTGACCGTTGTGCCTTGCCTCGATTTGTGGCTGAATAAGTTGGAAAGAATATTTTTCTGCTTTTTGCGGAAAGGAGGAAAGCCACTTGTGAAACGCTCCCTCTGCTTCCAAAAACCGCTAAACGGTGGGCTAGGAATGCCTTGGCTGAGGATGCGAAACTTGC
>NC_042998.1:33678863-33708863 GCF_006345805.1 Octopus sinensis
TGCGGGTGCAGGTGTGGCTATGTGGAAAGAAGTTTGCTTCCCATTCACATGGTTTTGGGTTCAGTCCCACTGCGTGACACCTTGGGAAAGTGTCTTTTATAGTCTCGGGCCGACGAAAGTGCTGTGAGTGGATCTAGTAGACGGAAACTGAAAGAAGTGTGCGTTTGTGTGTGTCCCTCACCACAGCTCGACAACCGGTGCAGATGTGTTTACGTCCCCTAACTTAGCGGTTCGGTACATCAGACTCGATTCATTCGACTAAAAGTTCTTCAAGGCGGTGCCCCAGCATGGCCGCAGTCTAATGGCTGAAACAAGTAAAAAAAGAAACAATAAATATCAAATTTCAGTCTCGCAACTCCCCCAACTGTTCCCTTCATACGAGTCTCTCTCTGTTTACCTCTTAAACGCTATTTGTGGTACTCCGTCGGTTGCGACGAGGAGTGTTCCAGTTGACCCGATCAACGGAACAGCCTGCTCGTGAAATTAACGTGCAAGTGGCTCAGTACTCCATTGCGCCACTACTTACACGCTATTACGAAGCAATTGGGATATTTTCCTTTTGAACGGCACTTTGTAACATAATTTCTAGGTAACTAAAAAGTTTTAAACTTCGTATACTGGTAGAATGTGTTTATCAAAACATCATTTTTTTCTTGGCTTTATTGAGAAAATTCTATATGTTGTAACATATTTCGTCTTTAATTTCGAGCATTTCGGCAATTTTAACCAATCGCTGACCTCCATTTAGGTAAATAACATTCTGTACATAATGAATATGTCCCTCCTTTAAGAAACACGTAATCGGCTTAATCTCTTTGTCTGTCCTTGTTTGTCCCCTCTATGTTTAGCCCCTTCTGGGCAATAAAGAAATAAGAAACGTTAGCACGCCGGGCGAAATGCGTAGTCGTATTTCGTCTGCCGTTACGTTCTGAGTTAAAATTCCACCGAGGTCGACTTTTCCTTTCATCCTTTCAGGGTCGATAATTTAAGCACCAGTTACGCACTGGGGTCGATGTAATCGACTTAATCCGTTTACCTGTCCTTGTTTGTCCCTTCTACTTTTAGCCCTCTGTGGACAATAAAGAAATAAATATAGGCGATGGTAGCTGTCAAAAAATTGCCGAGTGCTATCCGTCGGCCAAAGCTGGCATGTTTACAGAGTCGTCTTTACAAACTCATGTTAATACCGTATATAAAGGCTATGCATTTTATGTTAATAACAATATTTATATGTATACATGTGGAGGCGCAATTGCCCAGTGGTTAGGGTAGCGGACTCACGGTCGTGGGATCGCAGTTTCGATTCCCAGACCGGGCGTTGAGTGTTTATTGAGCGAAAACACCTAAAGCTCCACGAGGCTCCGGCAGGGGGTGGTGGAGAACCCTGCTGTACTTTTCACCACAATTTTCTCTCACTCTTTCTTCCTGTTTCTGTTGTACCTGTATTTCAAAGGGCCAGCCTTGTCACACACTGTGTCACACTGAATCTCCTCGAGAACTACGTTAAGGGTACACGTGTCTGTGGAGTGCTCAGCCACTTGCACGTTAATTTCACGAGCAGGGTGTTCCGTTGATCGGATCAACTGGAACCCTCGTCGTCGTAACCGACAGAGTGCCACGATATGTATACCTATGTGTGTGCGTGTGCATACATGTATGCACACATATGACTGCCTGGAGACCATGTGGTTGGAAAGCAAGCTTCTTTATTTCATAAAATTGGCTATGAAAGCCGTACACAGATGAAGAAGCTGCTGGCTGGACAAAGACATTAATGAGATGAGATGAATGATGAACAGGATGGTATTAATGAGAGAAGGCAAAAGACGCCCGCCGCCGCCGATCTTTGCTTCTCTAAAACATTGTTCTTTTGTGAACTTACAATTTGAGGCAATAAACCTCTTACCAATATTTCATTTGGACTCATGGTCCTTACAATGAGGCACTAAGCCTCTTACCTCCAATGACCTCATGTCTTTGAAATGAGGCACTTTTAGTCTTTTAGTCGAAAAAAATCGACCTCTGGAATAATCCTTTGTAAGCCTGATACTTATTCAATCGGTTACTTCTGCCGAACCGCTAAGTTACTTTGATATAAACACAACAACATCGGTTGTCAAGTGACGGGGTGTGAGGACAAAGACAGACACAATGACACACATAAATATTTACATTTATATACGACGGGCTTCTTTCAGTTTTCGTCTACCAAATCCGCTCAAAAGGCTTTGGTCGGCCCGAGGCTATAGTAGACGACACTTGCCCAAGGTGCCACGCAATGGGACTGAACTCGGAACCATGTGGTTGGGAAGCAAGCTTCTTACCAGACAGCCACGCCTGCACACACACATACACACACACACACACACAAATATATATATATGAGGTGTGTGTGTTTGTGTGTGTCTGAAGTGTATGTGTTTGTGCAACTGTGTCCGTGTACCCATTAGTATGTTTATGCCCTATTAACTAAACAGTTGCTAGTCATCGATAAATGCGGTACCAGACTTTTAAAAATGATAATGGTGTCGCTATAACGAGCTAAACACTCGAAGGCGGTGCCGACAAACAACTTAATAAGGAATCTAGAACATTTATTAAACTGCTTCCTACACGAAGCTCACACATTTACAGTAGAAATAGTGAGTGGGAGCAATCGACACTCATTATCTATTGTTTACAATGAAAACTGGGTAATTGGCTGGGTCATTAAAGCGCTAATAATAGAATCCTATGTAAATATAATACATGTATTGCAGAGGATGAGCTATTCACAAGAATTATAAAATGACAAAAGGCTATTTGCAAACGTTATTGACTTTGCTTTGCAGTAGCTTTCGTATTTCGTGGCATTCCGTCGGTTACGACGACGAGGGTTCCAGTTGATCCGATCAACGGAACAGCCTGCTCGTGAAATTAACGTACAAGTGGCTGAGCACTCCACAGACACGTGTATCCAGGCAGTCATATGTGTGCATGCATGTATACATATCGTGGCACTCCGTCGGTTACGACGACGAGGGTTCTAGTAGATCCGATCAACGGAACAGCCTGCTCGTGAAATTAACGTGCAAGTGGCTGAGCACTCCACAGACACGTGTACCCTTAACGTAGTTCTCGGGGAAGATTCAACATGACACAGAGTGTGACAAGGCTGGCCTCTTTGAAATACACGTTCAACAGAAACAAGAAGAAAGGGTGAGAGAAAGTTGTGGTGAAAGAGTACAACAGGGTTCACCACCACCCCCTGCTGGTGCCTCGTGAAGATTTAAATGTTTCCGCTCAATAAACACTCACAACCTCCGGTCTGAGAATAGAAACCACGATCCCATGACCTCGAGTCCGCTACTCTAACCACTGGGTCATTGCGCCTCCACTATGCAAATATAATACATGTATTCCAGAGGATGAGCTACTCACAAGAATTATAAAATGACAAAAGTCTATTTTCAAATGTTATTGACTTATTATTTCTTTATTGCCCACAAGGGGCTAAACATAGAGGGGTCAAACAAGGACAGACAAACGGATTAAGTCGATTACATCGACCGCAGTGCGTAACTGGTTCTTAATTTATCGACCCCGAAAGGATGAAAGGCAAAGCCGACCTCGGCGGAATTTGAACTCAGAACGTAACGGCAGACGAAATACGGCTACGCATTTCGCCGGACGTGTTAACATTTCTGCCAGCTCGCCGCCTTTACAACGTTATTGACTGACCCTTGCTGTAGCATCGTCCAATCATTTTGCCAATTTCTATTTCACGACTGAAAACTTAACCAACCCGTTTAATCTCTCCCTCCTGATTAGATATACTTTTAATATTTGCCTGGTTAAATGCCTCTGCTGTTATAGTAACTTTATTCTTTTATTTGTTTCAGTCATCTGACTGCGTCCATGCTGGAGCACCGCCTTTAATCGAAGAAATCGACCGCAGCTGAAGAATGGATAAAAATTCCTTTGGAAACAATTCAAACTTTGTATGAGTACATACCTCCTAGAATTCTAGCTGTAATTATTGCCAAAGGCGGTTCTACTCCATATTAAAATGAATTTATTTGAAATTTTAAATTTTAAGGTGTTTCCATTATTTTGTTCAACCCTTGTATATATGTGTATATATAGGTGTACACACACACACACACACATATATATATATATATATATATATTATTATTATTATTATTATTATATGTAGAAAAATACAAACTGGGACAAGAACGCAAAACACTTAGAAGACGATACAAAAAACACGGACGGGACATTCGAAGCCCTCAATCTTCAGTCAAGAACCGGATCATCGTAGCAATTTCGGCTGATTAATCGTGAGATCGCTCCGATCCGGCCAGCCCCCAGGAAAAACTAAGCTACGAGCATTAGAAAACCTAAGCTACGAGCATTAGAAAAACTAAGCTACGAGCATTAGATTTCTTGGAAGAAGGATCGAATGTATACGAAAAGGGAGACAGAAAAACGGACGATGCCACACGAATATAAAATACAAAAAACAATAATGAAATACAAAAAACAAAAATGAAATACAAAAGGCAATAATATATATATATATATATATATATATATATATATATATATAATGGTTTTTATTCTTTTGATAATTATGTTATTATCATAATAGTTTTATTATTTCTGGATTCATATAACTATTATTTCAATAGTTAAGTTTGTGTTTACATATTTAATGGAATTGGCACACAAAAATCTTTTTCACTTTGGTGAGAAAAGGACTACATATTAATGATCAGTATTATATCAATTGTTTCCTCTAGTACGAGAGATAAATTGAAGCAGGTTTCAGTCTTACGCCTCTTCATTGGAGTACAGACTTCACTTTTCTTGTGAGAGGGAGCCACTGTGTATAGATATAATGTTGTAGAAAAATACTGTATTTTAACCAATACATTTTCACTGCACCGTTAATTTAACTATTAGTTACGTTTTGGTTATCTCAACCCCATTAAAAATTTGTCATTAAAAAATTGGGTTATCTCCCCATTAAAATGCTGAGTTTGTGCGGCGACAAGTGATTGGATTACAAGAGTTCGATCCTTTTGATTCAATACTTCAACACATTACTGACTTTTGGCCCCCTCAATAGGAATGGTATGATTTGTTATAAAAATGTTATTAGACATAGGCGCAGGAGTGGCTGTGTAGTAAGTAACTTGCTTACCAGCCACATGGTTCCGGATTCAGTCCCACTGCGTGGCACCTTGGGCAAGTGTCTTCTGCTTTAGCTTCGGGCCGACCAAAGCTTTGTAGACGGAGACTGAAAGAAGCCCGTCGTATATATGTGTATATGTGTGTGTGTGTGTGTGTGTGTGTCTGTTTGTCCCCCAACATCGCTTGACAACCGATGCTAGTGTGTTTACGTCCCCGTAAATCAGCGGTTCGGCAAAAGGGACCAATAGAATAAGTCTTGAGGTAGATTTCTTCGACTAAAGGCGGCGCTCCAGTATGGCCGCAGTCAAATGCCTGAAACAAGTAAAAGAATAGATTCAATACGATGTTTAATCCTTGCAGTTTTCATGCTTATTTTTTCCGTTTTCATTTCTTTTTCTTTGCTGTATTGTCGCTTAAAAAATTATTTTAGTTGGGTGAAATAATCAAAAGTACCGACATATTTCATAAAACGGGGGGGGGGCTAACCCAATTTTTTAATGGGGGTGAGATAACCAAAAGGTACCAAGTATTATTTTTGACGTGAATATCTTCTCTAAGCTATCTACTCTCTAAAAGTGGAGGCGCAATGGCCCAGTGGTTAGGGCAGCGGACTCGCGGTCATAGGATCGCGGTTTCGATTCCCAGACCGGGCGTTGTGAGTGTTTATTGAGCGAAAACACCTAAAAAGCTCCACGAGGCTCCGGCAGGGGATGGTGGTGATCCCTGCTGTACTCTTTCACCACAACTTTCTCTCACTCTTACTTCCTGTTTCTGTTGTACCTGTACTTCAAAGGGCCGGCCTTGTCACTCTCTGTGTCACGCTGAATATCCCCGAGAACTACGTTAAGAGTACACGTGTCTGTGGAGTGCTCAGCCACTTACACGTTAATTTCACGAGCAGGCTGTTCCGTTGATTGGAATCAACCGGAACCCTCGTCGTCGTAACCGACGGCGTGCTTCCATTCATACTCTCTAAAACTCATTATCACGATAAAGGTACAAGGTAGATTTAGATGAATGATGTTGTTATTCAGCTCTATTGAACACCAGTCGAGGAGGCCCATGTTCAAAATTAACCCAAGCGTTTTATTTTGTTTTTTTTTTTGTTTTGCTTTTTGCTGGATCTTTTCCTTCTTATGCGCAAAGGTTGTAATTTGATGAACGTGTGACTACTATTTCTAGCGCAGCGGACGATGAGTAGTGTTAATTTTCGAATTAACAAGCTGTACCTAGAACCCTTCTCACCCTCTGTAACCAAGTACTTAAGAGCCTGAAATCCGAAAGTACACCTATCTACTTTTATTACCCATTCCTTTACAATATATACTGTCAAGTGGTCCACATTTTTCACGCTACAGTGCACGAATATTGCTCATATTTGATCTTCTTTCCACATCGGTTGATAGGGTTTGACACAGCGTGAAGGCCGACCTGAATAATTAGCCAAAATATAGGATCTGAAGGAACTCATAATTAGGTCGCAGCTCGAGGACGATCATGTTGTGTGAGTGTGTGCGTGTGTATGTGTGTGTGTGTGTGTGTGTGTGTGTGCGTGTGTGGTGTGTATGTGTGTGTGTGAGTGTGTATGTGTGCGTGTGTGTGGTGTGTGTGTGTGTGTGTGTGTGCGTGCGCATGTGTGGTGTGCGTGCGTGCGTGTAATTAGTGTAAAAGGGTAGGGGTTTTGCCAACTTTTCCCTATTAACGTCCAACAAAATATATCGCTATGTGAGCACATTTCCGATTTGATTTTAATAAAGCATTTACTATGGCTCATAAATGTGGATGAGGGTGTATGTCGCGAGGAGAAAAGAATCTTTGGGTGTTTTAAGTCAAGAAACATTCTTTTAAAAACGTTAGAAATAGAACTGACAATACATGAATACGTGCATGCATGCATACATACAAACATACATTTATATACATATATATATCCACACACACACACATTTTATATACATACTAGCAGTATCGCCCGTCATTGCTCGGGTTTGTAAGGGAAATAACTATATAAGCATTTTTAGGGAGTTATAGCCAAAAAATAGCAAAAAATGCATTAAAAATGGGAAAAAAATGATGGTAATTTTTTTTTTAAATCGTTGACTCATCGTAGACATTTTTAGAGTTACTTCCGTTATATAATAGCGAAAAAATGCATTAAAATGGAAAAAAATGATGGTAAATTCTTTTTAAATCGTAGACTCATCGTAGACGCGCGCTAATACCCAGAAGGGCTCGATATGAATCACGACTATAAGATACCCGGTTTTGGTTAAACTGCACCGCAAAATGTGGGAGTAGTTAGGAATCTAAATCGTAGGAGACAGACACACAACCTTACTTTTATATATAAAGATATAGTATATATGTACACATGATATGTACGTACACACATACACACACACGTGTGTGTGTGTATATACATAAATATGTAAGTGTATATATATGTATGTGTATATATATATATGTACGTATATATATATATATATATATAATATATATATATGTAGGTATATATGTATGTATGTATGTACGTACATATATATAAGTACGTATATGTATATATATATATATATATGTATGTACGTATATATATATATTGGTTTGTGTTCTCAGTTACGATTTGCTTTCGAATACGACCAGGATCAAATCTGCCTCTTGTCCTTCTGCGTTCGATAATTTCCCAGAAACGAGTGGTATGACCTTGTTCATATGATAACAAAAATTTATACATCGTTCATCAGAGGAGGATCCATGGATGGAGCCTCTACGTGGTCATAGCCTCAGCTAGAAATAGCAGCCAAATATCCTTCGGCCTACCGTCTTAAGAAATAGGAAAGATGTGTTGGACAACAGTAACTCCTGATATACAAAATCGACTGGATGGATGGTCATAACTCCAAGGCTTTTGATCATAGTTTTGTTTTATCAGGGTGGTGGTGGCAGTAGTAGTAGTAGTAGTAGTAGTAGTAGTAGTAGTAGTAGTAGTAGTAGTTAATGTTAACTTCCAGCCCAGCCCTGATCGATCAAACATCTTTTTATTCTTTAACTGTTTGCGGCCATTGGATAATGCCAGTGCATTTTTAGCAAGGACTTTTAGTCCCTCATACCGACCCCGGGACTTCTTTTACTCAGATACTTGTTAATGGACCCTTTTGATTGCTAGTTTATTTTACTGGACCCTCATAGCCATTCGATATTTAAACGACCCTATTGTATTTTTAGTAATTAAATATTATAAGGATTTATATAAACACTATTGTTTGAATATTCTGTGTATTAAAGAAGCCTAACAGATTTATTGCACATAAACTTTAGCAACAAAATCTTATATTTTAACCCCCCGAAGGCCATACGGATGTCGGTTGAGAACTTCTGCTTTAAGCGAATACTTCTGATTTCAGCTGTGTTAAAGGAAGCGATTTGTAAAACAGTGGTAAGGCATGACAGACATTTTGTTTGATATGACTCAATCATCTCAAAACGTACGAAGTCGGATAATAATGTTGTTGTGGTTATGATAATATTAGTCATGGTGGTGGAGATGGTGCCGCGCTACTGTTCAGTTAGAACCATGGTAGTGGTTTTAATTTTAAAGAAATTATACGTATATATGAGCGCCATACACATGTGTGTATGATTTTAAAATGCTCCAGTTAGACGGGTAAAATTGTCCTTAGGGTCCTCCTAACAATATGATAACAGTTTGAAGTTAAAACAGGAAAATACAAAAAAATAAAAGAGCAAAGATACTCAACAAAAACAACATTCAGTATTTATTTATTATTTATATCACTGTCGCGTCTACGAAAAACAAGTTTTAGAATTTACTGTACCGCATTACTGGCAATGCGTATAATAACACCCACAGGACCTCATCTAACTGTAGTTGGTCTTAAATCAAAGTTATTTTCTCTTTTATACTGGATATAATAAAGTGAGATATGTCAACCGTTTCAACCATCTGACAACAGCGAAAACAAAAGCAAAACAAAAATAGATTAACACTGAAGATAACTCTAAGAGATTCATTTACAATTGTTGTTTAAGTAGAAACGAGTTTTAAAAAAGACGCTCGCAGGATTAATTACAATGATTGAGAGATTACACTTGTTAACTTGGTACTTAAAGAAGTTAATTTGAAGTGGAGATCTTTCACAGAATGAATGTTTTCATACTGAAATAGTGTTTCAATTGTTTTTCATTTTATCTCAACGTATATCTAGATATACATCTTTATCTATCTTTCCAACCATCCAGCTATCTCCATATATACGATATCTGTTTTACAGCTTACTAGCGTCTTACTTGAACCTGATATACTTTTGCTGTTGTGTGGAGTATTCTTACAGAAAAATATTCTCTTCCTATAGCCCTCAGCTTCTAATACAGTATCAAGGCTCTGTAGTGACATATGGCGTTTTTATAGCATTTTAAATCCGGCAGAGTCTATCTCTTTTCAGCTTCGAACACAGGTGACTTCATCTTAAATGTAGTGAAAAGTTGATTCCGATAAGATTTGAACTCAGAGAGCCAGCTCTGTCCAGCTTTCTAATGATTCTGCCAGCTGAAAGCCTCAGAGAGCATTGTTCGAGGATGTGTAGATACTTTCTGAGGCTGTCATGGAACGGCAGGCAAGATGCCATAAAAGAGCTAACGGAATAATAACAGTGGCTGATCATCGTCTGGATGGTTTGTAAAATATTTATAACACTTGCTTCCATGTTCGTGGATTACTGAATATAAATGTTTAAGGTGTCTTTATGTCTTCAAAGGGGCAATTATTATGAACATGACATCTTGATTGGAAACATTAATATCGTAAGAAAACTATTGGAAGTTAGCAACTTGCTAGTCTCCATTTACAAGCTTGTTACCAGTCCAATTGTGAGGGCGCGTGGCTTAGTGGTTAGGGCATTCGGCTCATGATCGTAAGGTTGTGAGTTCGATTCCCGGCGACGCGTTGTGTCCTTGAGCAAGACACTTTATTTCACGTTGCTCCAGTTCACTCAGCTGGCAAAAATGAGTTGTACTTGTATTTCAAAGGGTCAGCCTTGTCACTCTCTGTGTCACGCTGATTACCCCCGAGAACTACGTTAAGGGTACACGTGTCTGTGGAATGCTCAGCCATTTGCACGTTAATTTCACGAGCAAGCTGTTCCGTTGATCGTATCAGCTGGGACCCTCGTCGTCGTAACCGGCGGAGTCTTTTAGACCAGTCCAATTATGATTGAGGTATATTCGAAACCGTAATAAAGCCATTCACTGTATTTTGTGGTGAAGAAAATTTCTCTCGATAGACAAATAGATGTAAGTACACCGAATCAGTTCACAGTGTTCGCTAACCAGACTGTTGGCTGCATGCATTTCGAAGTGATTAGCTCTTCTTCAGCAACAGACATCGGAAAGGCAGACATTGGGAACTAACACGAGAGATAGGTCCTTCTTATGATATTCCGGTCATCGTTCAATGACTAGTTGTTCTATTCAACGGATCGCCTTTGTATTTTCAAATCTCACTGTGGCCGAATTTGCCTTTCATAGTTTCAGTTTCGATAATATAAGTACTAGTTGAGCACTGGGGTCGATATAATCGACAAACCCTCTCTTCCAAAATTTCAGGCCTTGTGCCTGTTGTAAGGAGAATTATTATATGTTTGTGTTAGGTGAGTTCTCATTGAGTAGAGCCACCACTGGTCTAAACGGTAGCGATGAATTACTATTCGAAGGCTTATCGGTTCCCATTCTAACACCTGTACCTCTGCGTACAAGTCAAGACCGAAGCGCATACAGGTTCACTCCTACTTGTAACTAGCTGCTCACATTAGACTCCTCTAACCACTTTAAGGAACAGGAATATGTTGGTTTGCAGTGCTAAGCACAAATTGTTTTATGGATTTAAAGATGTTGAGATATTATTCCAGTTTTCGAAATCAAGATCATAGAACCGACTAACAGTTATAGTTGACCTTATCCTATTCCGAAGTCTGAAACTTAACAAGAAGGAGTTAGATCTAAATGCTTTGTGATATTTACTCTGATGCCATCTCATCTCCACCAATAGGCCAAGCTACCAAACATAACTTTAACAAAAATAACGACCTCCATACTGTCTTTAAGTATAAGTTTGCAAACTGAACCAACAAAGAGGAGTTCCGACTAAATGAAATCTCCAAGCGGTTTAATTGCACAAGTCTCCGATATGCAAGTGGCTAGAATATGTCAGCAGAAGGACATTCTGGAGTCATGACCTGAATGCAGCCCGGCCCCCATTGAAGGTGTAAGAAGTTAAAGGCCGACACACTTGCCTGACTGGGGATCCTTCTCTGAAGGCCTTCTGCCGTTCAACCCTAAACGCTTGCCTGACTGGAGATCCTTCTCTGAAGGCCTTCTGGCGTTCAGTTCTAAACGCTTGCCTGACTGGGGATCCTTCTCTGAAGGCCTTCTGCCGTTCAGTTCTAAACGCTTGCCTGAGTGGGGATGCTTCTCTGAAGGCCTTTTACCGTTCAGCTCTAAACGCTTGCCTGACTGGGGATCCTTCTGTGAAGGCCTTCTGCCGTTCAACTCTAAACGCTTGCCTGACTGGGGATCCTTCTCTGATGGCCTTCTGCCGTTCAGCTCTAAACGCTTGCCTGACTGGGGATCCTTCTCTGAAGACCTTCTGCCGTTCAGCTCTAAACGCTTGCCTGCTTGAGGATCCTTCTGTGAAGGCCTTTTACCGTTCAGTTCTAAACGCTTGCCTGACTGGGGATCCTTCTCTGAAGGCCTTCTGCCGTTCAACTCTAAACGCTTGCCTGAGTGGGGATCCTTCTCTGAAGACCTTCTGCCGTTCAGTTCTAAATGCTTGCTTGACTGTGGATGCTTCTCTATAGGCCTTCTACCGTTCAGTTCTAAACACTTGCCTGAGTGGGGATGCTTCTGTGAAGGCCTTCTGCCGTTCAACTCTAAACACTTGCCTGAGTGGGGATCCTTCTGTGAAGGCCTTCGGCCGTTCAGTTCTTACCACTAAAGGATGAAATAATAGAGAACAGAAGAAAAGAAACATATAGAGTATTCCAGAAGAGTGTCAGTTTGTATAGTTAAAATATTTTCTTTAGAAAAAAAAAAAACGTTACAGTTAACCTTCAGACATTAAATCATGGCTACAACCACCTTAATAGACAGGCAAAGTGGTGACACATCAACGCTGGTGAATAAAAAATAAAAAAACACGAACATAATAGAAATAAATTCATCATCAACAGCAACAATAACAACAACAACAATGATGAGAATTTGTTTATTCATTTATTGAAGCGAAACTGCAACAGAGAGCGAAGCATTTCAAAACAATTAAATATTTGGCATATTTTGGGTGTATGTAACTACAATATATAAAATCCAACCAACAATAATGCAGAACAATAATACAAATACGTAGAAACATAGAAGACAAACGTGTACAAATATGGGTTTGCATGTGTGTGTGTGTGTGTGTGTGTGTGTGTGTGTGTGTGTAAGTAAAAGAATAAAAGAATATATATATGTGTGTGTGTTAGTATATAAGTATATACATGTATGTGTGTCTATAGGCAGACAGACAGATAGATAGACAGACAGATAGATAGATAGATAGATAGATAGATAGATAGATAGATAGATAGATAGATAAATAGATAGATAGATAGATAGATAGATAGATAGATAGATAGATAGATAAAAAGATAGATAGATAGATAGATAGATAGATAGATAGATAGATAGATAGATGATAGATAGATAGATAGATAGGGTAGGGTAGGGGGTAGTTAGTGCTTGGGTATAAAATGTTTTATTATAAAACGCCTTTTACATTTCCCAGCAATAAAAGGAGTCACTGCATATTGTTTACTTCCCACCGTGTTTACTCATGTTTATATGCTTTGAATTATCTCTTTAGATATTCCAAAGAATTTAAAGCTAGCACTGAAAGTTACGACGTTTCATATACGGACACGTCTGTATAAACAATGCGAGTGATGACAGAAAAAATCAAATGACAGGCGTATATACATATTTCAAGAGTTATTACCCTTTCATCAACGCCAATCAGACCTGTCAACCAACGACGAACGTATTATTGAAATAGCCAAACAAGTTTAGCGGTGTAACACTTCTGGACAGACCGATTTACATATTCTTTTCTTTTCTTGTCTAGGCACACGACTCGAAATTGGGGGGGGGGGGATTCGATTATATCGACCCCAGTGCGTAACTGGTACTTATTTAATCGACCCCGAAATGATGAAAGGCAAAGTTGACCTCAGCGGAATTTGAACTCAGAACGTTAAGACAGACGAAATACCTATTTCTTTACTACCCGCTGGGAGCTAAACACAGAGAGGACAAACAAGGACAGACAAACGGATTATGTCGATTACATCGAACCCAGTGCGTAACTGGTACTTAATTTACCGAACCCGAAAAGATGAAAGGCAAAGTCGACCTCGGCGGAATTTGAACTCAGAACGTAACGGCAGACGAAATACGGCTACGCATTTCGCCCGGCACGCTAACGTTTCAGCCAGCTCGCCGCCTTAACATTGATGTATACCCTTTTCTACACTAGGCACAAAGCCCGAAATTTAGGTGGAGGGGGCCAGTCGAGCAGATCGACCCCGGTACGCTACTGCTGCTTAATTTATCAACCCCGAAAGAATGAAAGGTAAAGTCGACCTCGGCGGAATTTGAACTCAGAACGTAAGGGCAGACGAATTACTGCTCAGCAGTATTTCTTTACTACCCACAAGGGGCTAAACACAGAGAGGACAAACAAGGACAGACAAACGGATTAAGTCGATTATATCGACCCCAGTGCGTAACTGGTACTTAATTTAATCGACCCCGAAAGGATGAAAGGCAATGTCGACCTCGGCGGAATTTGAACTCAGAACGTAAAGACATACAAAATACCGCTAAACATTTCGCCCGGCGTGCTAACGTTTCTGCCAGCTCGCCGCCTTACTCGCTCTAAACGGTATATTCGTTTACAAAACGTGTGCTACCATCTATCAGTGAACAATCGCCTACGGTGTGTTTTATCAAATGTGGATGCAATAAATTGCTTATAATTACCGGTAACAACATAAAGTTATGAAGGTAAGTGGAGGAGTTAAAACATTATTTTAGTGGTAATTTATTTTACAAAAATGTATAGCCTAGGCTAGGGTGAGTCCTATGAACTCGTGCATCTTATAGACCATAAAATACGGGAACTACTTTTTTATATGAATATTGTTCAGCAAAAAAATTATTTATATATTTATTTATATGTTTTATTTCATACTTAATACCTGGGGTCGCCAAAAATCTCGTGATGAAAAATGGGGTTATGAATAAAAAAAGTTTAAGCGCTGCTCTAAATGGATACAGGCAAACGAAAACTGATTCAGGAACTCTGAGATATCACTTCATTTCTTCATCCACCAAAGTCACAAAGATTACGGATCCAAAACCTATTAAGTCTCAGACAACTGCTTGGCGCCTCACTCTCTAATAACCTCCATCTTTTCTTTTATCTTGTCTATTACTTGTTTCCGTCATTATACCGCGGCCATGCTGGGGCACCGCCTTGAAGAAGTGTTAGTCGAATGAATCGACCTAACTACTTACTTTTCGTTTCAACTTGATACTTTTGCCTAACCGCAAAGTTACGGGGACATAAACACACCAACATAGGTTGTCATGCGGTAGTGAGGATGAGGGGCAAAAACAGACACAAAGACACATACACTCGTATATAGATAGCTATTAGATAGATAGATAGATAGATAGATAGATAGATAGATAGATAGATAGATAGATAGATAGATAGATAGATAGATAGATAGACAGATAGATAGATAGACAGATTTACACACACACACACATGACGAGTTTCTTTCAGTTTCCATCTACCAAGACTTTTGTCGGTCCGAGGCTGCAGTAGAAAACACTTACTCAAGGTGCCACGCAGTGGGATTGTACCCGGAACCGTGTGGTTGGGAAGCAAATTTCTTCTTACTACACAGGCACACTTGATCTTAGTGATCATAGCTTAATAACATAACTAAAACTGCGTTATAAACGTCCTGCTTCATCTTCGTGATTAGGAACTACCTCCGCCCTGAAGCGTCCACTGATCCACTACGTAACAAAAAGTGCATCCTGCGTTAGAGTACTACTCGCATAGAAGGCTACTCGTGGTGTAGCTATTCCAGAGACAAACCCAAACATTGTGAACCACATTATGAAAATGACCACCAAGTGAAACAGAAGAGTTTTTCCCCAATCACTAGATTACTATCCAAAGCAGGAGTTTGTATGTTGTCACTCTACCTACAAGAAATAGCAACCAAATCTCCCTCTAATCACTCTGCCTCACCTTAAAAATGACTATTCTGTATAAACCTATCTCGGACATATTCTGGCTGAACAAAAGCGTGTTGAATATAGATTTAATCGAGCAAAGTTGATTTGGTGCTAATTCTCAACAAATATTCACCCCTCGATGCATCACAATCTTTTGCCTCTACTACCGTAAATCGCAGCACATTCTCCATATTTGTAGCGGCAAACTATAAGCATTGTCATTGAAATCCGTGGCTTTTAACCATTTTTATAATTGTTTTTGCTGTAGACTCCTTCGATTACTACTTTATTCTTGTGTACGGCCATAGCCATTTGATGCTTGTGGAAGCACGCCGTCGGTTACGACGACGAGGGTTCCGGTTGATCCGATCAACGGAACAGCCTGCTCGTGAAATTAACGTGTAAGTGACTGAGCACTCCACAGACACGTGCACCCTTAACGTAGTTCTCGGGGATATTCAGCGTGACACAGAGAGTGACAAGGCCGGCCCTTGAAATACAGGTACAACAGAAACAGGAAGTAAGAGTGAGAGAAAGTTATGGTGAAAGAGTACAGCAGGGATCACCACCATCCCTGCCGGAGCCTCGTGGAGCTTTAGGTGTTTTCGCTCAATAAACACTCACAACGCTCGGTCTTGGAATCGAAACCGCGATCCTACGACCGCCAGTCCGCTGCCCTAACCACTGGGCCATTGCGCCTCCACATTTGATGCTTTAAAAACTAGTTCTATAGATATTTCTTTCAAGATTCCTATTTTGTCTTTCACCCATTGTGTAGGTTTAATATTGCATTCTCTGAGAGAATACACTGATACCTCGGTTCTACGGATTTCAGAAGCAGCGGACAAAATCACAGTATATCAACAACACCTCTTCACCATCCATGGTAAGTCTGATTTTAAATTTAAAATGTTGAAATTACCGTATATTTACAGTGAATGGAGGTGCAATGACCTATTGGTTAGGGCAGCGGCATCGCGGTCGTGGGATCGCAGTTTCGATTCCCAGACCGGGTGTTGTAAATGTTTATTGTGCGAAAACACTTAATGTTCCACGAGGCCCCGGCAAGGGGTGGTGGCGAACCCTGCTGTACTTTTTCGCCAAAACTTTCTTTCACTCTTTCTTCCTGTTTCTGTTGTACCTGTATTTCAAAGGGCCAGCCTTGTCACACTCTGTGTCAGGCTGAATCTCCTCGAGAACTACGTTAAGGGTACACGTGTCTGTGGAGTGCTCTCATCCACTTGCACGTTAATTTCACGAGCAGGCCGTTCCGTTGATCGGATCAACTAGAACACTCCTCGTCGTAACCGACGAAGTACCGTAGTAAATTACAGTGTACATGTATTTTACAGTCAGATTGGATAGCGTGTTTGATTAAAAGTACAGGACTCTTATTCCTCCGTCTTTCGTAATGTAATTATTGATATTAACCACTCCTAACGTAACCTAACCTTAGTGTTGGTAAGACATTACGGACAATCGGCTTCATCGGACGACCGATGTTCCCAGCTTTTAGTCCGTGGTACCGAGGCATGAGTGTATGTTCCAGTGGCCGAAACATGTTAATCTGAGACAGAAACCTAATTTCTTACAATAAATACATCTTAAGCAAAATTTTTTTCATTATCCCCTAAAATACTACCATGGACCACACCCCATCTAATTTACTGTTTTGTCTGTGTGACCCCCGCCAAAATCTTATATGGGCTCCCAGTGGTCATGTGAGCCCTGTTTGAGAACTTTTGATTTAAATAATGACTCACACCGGATGCATTTACATCTATTCTTTCGTCTCTCTCACCACAATTCACACTGAAGCCTTTATCACCAGAATTCTTGAATTCTAAGTGAAACCTTATAATGATGATATGGAAACATGTGACCGTAAATTATTTACTTATTTACATTTGACGGATATTTGTCCTCATCTTGTTTGTTAACACAACGTTTCGGCTGATATATCCTCCAGCCTTCATTAGGTGTTAATACCGGTATTAAGGAAGGAGAGGAAAAAATATTAGATTTATATGCCCTAAAAATTCACTCCGTAATTGCCCACGGGCATATGGCGTAGTGGTTAAGAACGTGGGCCATTAACCCCAAGATTCCGAGTTCTATTCCAGGTAGTGACCTGAATAATGATGATGATAATAATAATAACATCTAAAAATACCTCAGGAATGAGAACCCAGGTTCGAAATTTCCCCAAGACACATGATAAAGTCTGGAGGGTATATCAGCCGAAACGTTGCGTTAACAACAAACAAGATGAGGACAAATATAAATAATGTACATAATTCTTCATCTCTTAAATATAGAACTGTATGTGGCCGTTATCTCTTTTATCACTTCTCCTAACTCAGTGAAACAACAGTTTCGATATGATTTTGATTGGTGAAAGGACTGAGACCTGCTCAAACCAAGAAGCGAACCGTAGAGCTTATACTTCCAGATCGAATGCACTCTAAAATAAGCTACCTTGACCACCTGCAAAGGGCAATATATTTCTAATATCATTTACCGCGGCAAGTTGGCAGGAATTGGACCTCGGATAAAATGCTTAGCGGCATTTCGTCCGTCTTTTACGTTCTGAGTTCAAATTCCACCGAGGTCGACTTTGCCTTTCGTCCTTTCAGAGTCAATAAAAGAAATACCAATTGAGTTCTGGGATTGCTGGAATCGATTTAGTCTCTCCCCCAAATTACCGGCCTTGTGCCAAAATTTGAAACCATTATTATTTTTACTTGGCTCGATCTTATTTCTGGTAGGAATTATGAGGGGCTACACACAGAGGGGACAAACGAGGACAAACAAAGGGATTAAGTCGATTACATCGCCTTCAGTGCGAAACTGGTACTTTATTTATCGACCCCGAAAGGATGAAAGGCAAAGTCGACCTCGGCGGAATTTGAACTCAGAACGTAACGACAGACGAAATACCGCTAAGCATTTCGCCCGTAGTAACCTTAGGCATCCACAAGTTTTCTACTGCCTTTCAAGTGCTTAGAACCCTCCTGATGATTCTTGCAGTCCCTTAAGAGACAAACTTTGTGTAAGAACTCTACCGGTCATTCTATTTCAGTCTCCTTCAGCCATTTCTCTATATATTCGCTCACCCTTCTCAACGCACCAATTATTATAAGCACTACCTTTACAGTTCGATTAGTGTTGTTGTTGTTGTCGTCGTCTTTGTTATTATTATTATTATTATTATTATTATTATTATTATTATTATTATTATTATCATCATCAACAATAACAAGGTTTTCTACGTTCAGAGTTGGAACCCACCCAAAGCCAACTTTGCGTTTCAGCTTATAATTTTTTTTTTTAGTCGATAAAATGAAATATCAATCAAGTATTGTGGATCTATTTAATCGGTTAATGGGATGGCGTTGATACAGAGGAGGAGGAAGAGGAAGAAGATGAGGTTTTTAATATGGGACAAAAGTGAAGGGTGTAGTCTTTTGAATAGGAACAGTATATTACTGGTATTCATTTACCAAATCTGGGGGTCAATGAAAGCGAAGTTAAACGTTTGTGGGAATTGAATACTGAACGCAAAATAAGGTTTACCGAAATGCTACAAGGCATTATTTAGTTTGGCGCCCTTACCATTTCTGCTATTTCCATTGTCAATGCTGCTGCTGCTGTTGCTGCTGCTATTTTTGCTGCTGCTGCTGCTGCTGATGATGATGATGATGATGATGATGACGGTGATGATGAGGAGGGGAGGACGACGGTGATGATGAGAAGAGGGAAGCGAAGAGAAAGAGAGGAAAGAGAAGAGGGGGAAGGAATGATGAAGGGCCGGGGAGGGGACGAGGACGAGGTGGTGGGTGAGGGAGGAGGAGAGGATAAGACAAAAGCGGAAGAGAAAAAGGAGTTTAAAAGGGAAAGGAGTAGAAGAGGCCAGGTTCTGATTGGATGGAATTCCCTAAGAATGATAGACATAATAATAATAATAATTCCTTCTTATGATGGGTCTGAAGAGAAGTGAGTTGAGAAAAGTGAATGATACTTAGAATGAGAATCGAAAGGAGCACCAAATAGTCTCTACATCCTCCCACCACAAAAGATCCTCATCTCCACCACCAACCGAAAACCACTAACACATATTC
Source organism: Octopus sinensis (assembly GCF_006345805.1). Taxonomy (NCBI): domain Eukaryota; kingdom Metazoa; phylum Mollusca; class Cephalopoda; order Octopoda; family Octopodidae; genus Octopus; species Octopus sinensis. Next base: position 33,698,531 of record NC_042998.1, read on the forward strand.
TTCCATAGCTACCATCACTGCCACCCAGTGTTAGTTACCTACATCCACCAGCAAAGAGCAGTAGAAACACCACCACCACCACCACTACCACCACTACCAACATCACCAGCATCATCACCAACACTACCACCGCCGCCGCCGCTGTCTCCACCACTGCCGCCAGCACCAACGCACACCAGTATTCTCACGCACTAATAATGTTATCAGATATTGACACAAAAAAACATGAAGCATTTATGAAGTAGCTTATGGGTGTGATAACAACTTGAGTTGAACAACAGGACAACCACAGCCATTTAAAAATATTTTTTTATGTCAAGTGAAGATCAAGTGGTTGGCATTTATAGCCAGTCAGTCAAGAATTTCTGATTTCTATGTCTCGGTTTATAGTGTTCTCAATATTCTAAGTTTTCCAAACAAAAAGCAATCGTGCTGAAGTGTTGCAAATTAACTCTTACACTATTCTACTATAATATTGGCTTCAACTTTTGGCACAAGGCCAGCAGTTTCGGTGGAGCTGGGGTGGGATAAATCGATGACATCGACCCCAGTGCTCAAGTGGTACGTACGCATTCTATCGACCCCGAAAAATGAAAGGCGAAGTTGGCCTCAGCGGAATCTCAACTCAGAATGTAAATTATTTTGTTAGGCGAGCTGGCAGAACCGTTAGCACGCCGGACGAAATGCGTAGCCGTATTTCGTCTGCCGTTACGTTCTGAGTTCAAATTCCGCTGAGGTTGACTTTGCCTTTCATCCTTTCGGGGTCGATAAATTAAGAACCAGTTACGCACTGGGGTCGATGTAATCGACTTACTCCGTTTGTCTGTCCTCGTTTGTCTCCTCTGTGTTTAGCCCCTTGTGGGTAGTAAAGAAATAGGTTATTTCTACAGAAATTATAACCAGCAATGTTCTTTTGCTCCAATGTTTCGTATCGAGACATCAGATGTAAAACACACAATGAGATCAGAAACAAAAACGGGTAATGGGTGTGTGCCATATTTTGGAGGGTCTTTCTTTACATCTGACGTTTCGATACAAAACATTGGAGCAAAAAGAATCAGTGCTGGCTATAATTTCTATGGAATATCTATAGAAAGAACCTTCATAAAATAATGTAAAAAGGGTGCTTTTTGGTTATCTCCCACCCGTTTTACGAGAAATATCGGTACTTTTGGTTATCTTCTTCAACTAAAAAATTGTTTAACCCTCAATAAAACAAACAAACAAACAAAATGTAAAAATCAATAAACATAAAAAGTGAAAAAACGAAACGTCGTTTTGGATCTGATAATATTTTTATAACAAATCACACAAAACGGAAAAAAAATTAAACATCTTATTGAATCTAATAACATTTTTATAACAAATCATACCATTCCTATTTAGGGGACCAAAAGTCAACAATGTGTTGAAGTATTGAATCAAAAGGGTCTAACTCTTTTAATCCAATCTCTTGTCGCCACACAAACTCAACTTTTTAATGGGGAGATAGCCCAATTTTTTAATGGCAATTTTTTAATGGGGATGAGATAATGTAAAGAGCACTGCTAACACAGTAGAACATGGTGTTGACTTATAAAAACATTTAAGATACTTTATAGTATATAAGGTTTGCCTAGTGAAATACTACGTGTCTTACAAGTCATCAGAATGTAAAGTCGGACGAGCTGCGGCCCGCTCGTCTAAGAACTGGCAGACTCGTTAAGACCACCAAATTTTGGCTAAGTCGATTAGATCGACCCCAGAGCTCAAATGGTATTTATTTTATCGACCCCGAAAGTCGACCACGGAGGAATTTAAACTCAGAACGCAAAGATGAACGAAATGCCGCAAACAATTCCGGCATAAAGCAACTCGCCGCCATACTTTTAGTTAATATCACAAACTTCGTTTAAGGCGGCAGAATCGTTTGTGCGGGGACGATAAAATAAGTACCATTTGAGCAAAGGGGTCGATGAAATCGACTCAATCCCTGCCCCGAATTTGCTGGCCTTATCTCATGGAGATTCAAAGTAACACAGAGTGTGACAAAGCTGGGATTTGAACAACATGTACAACTCATTTTTGCCAGCTGAGTGGACTGGAGCAACGTAAAATAAATAAAGTATCATGTTCAAGAACACAATGCGCCGCCAGGGATTGAACTCATGACCTTACGATCGTGAGCCGAATACCCTAACCACTAAGCCACGCGCCTTCACGTAAAGTATAATAGTTCCATATCTGAAAGGAAGTAATTATTGAACTTCTCTGTGGGTTCATCCAGGGGAAATGTTGATAGCATCGACAAGGTGTGTTTATAGTTACTTGATAAGACTACTTTGATAAAACTGTTTAATATTTTCCTTAATTTCTAGTGTTTTCTAGGTTTTCAGAAAAGTGTCTCTCAGCAACCAGTAGCGAAATGACAAAATCAGAATGTTTACTTCTTAGGCGAGCTGGCAGAAACTTTTGCACGCCGGGCGAAATGCTGTATTTCGTCTCCCGTTAAGTTCTGAGTTCAAATTCCGCCAAGGTCGACTTTGCCTTTCATCCTTTCGGGGTTGATTAAATAAGTACCAATTACGCCTGGGGTCGATATAATCGACTTAATCCGTTTGTCTGTCCTTGTTTGCCCTCTCAGTGTTTAGCCCCTTGTGGGTAGTAAAGAAATAGGTATTTCGTCTGTCTTTACGAGTTCAGGTTCCACCGAGGTCGACTTCACCTTTCGTCCTTTCGGGGTCAATAAATTAAGTACCAGTTGCCTACTAGGCTCAATCTAATCGATTGGCCCCTCCCTCAAAATTTCGGGCCTTGTGCATAGAGTAGAAAAGATTCTTCTTGGTGGCGAGCTGACAGAAACACTGGCATGGCGGGCGAAATGTTTAGCGGTATTTCGTCTGCCGTTACGTTGAGTTCAAATTCCGCCGAGGTCGACTTTGCCTTCCATCCTTTCGGAGTCGATGAGATTAGTACCATTGGAGCACTGGGGTCGACGTCATCGACTTAAATCCCTGCTCCGACTTTGCTGGATCTGTTCCATAATTTCAAACCAGGTGGCTAGGGGAACAGTCGGCGAGCTGGCAAAATCGTTAGCATACCGGACAAAATACTTAGCAGCATTTCGTCCGCCTTTACGTTCTAAGTTCAAATTCAGCCGAGATCAACTTTGCAATTCATCCCTTTGGAGTCGATAGAATAAGTACCAGTTACGCACTGGGGTCGATGTAATCGACTTAGCCCCATCCTCGAAATTGCTAGCCTTCTGTTTATAATAGAAAGGATGATTTGTTCAGTGGCATATTATAAACAATGGGAATGGACTTAACGCCTTATTGCATTCAGGAACTCTGTTTTGCGCCTCCTAATTCTACACCAGTTATAGGAAAACTGCGGACCACGGACCGCGTGCAGCCCACGGGACTTCTGTCAATGGCCCGCATCACGAAAATTACCTTGAATTTTTGTAGTAGTGCGGCCCACCTCATACTGAGCTATGCCTCATGCGGCCCACCTAACGCTGATCAGTGTCTCATGCGGCCCACCTAGTGCTGATCTATGTCTCATGCGGCCCACCTCATACTGATCAGTATCTCATGCGGCCCACCTGATGATGAGCTATGTCTCATGCGGCCCACCTAATGCTGAGCTATGATTCATGCGGACTACCTGATGATGAGCAATGTCTCATGCGGCCCACTTCTCGGACAAAAGTTGCCTATGCTTGTTCTAGGCTGTGAGAGGGCCCAACTGCATTTGTGGTTGCTTTTCTTCTTCACCTCTCTTACGTGTATCAAATAAATACCATAATTTACGAGGGTAGATTTCATCTACTGCAGTCTTCTTCAACAAATATGTAATCGTGTACCATTGTAAAAATAATAATTATTATTCTTTTATTTGTTTCGGCCATGCTGGAGCACCGTCTTTAGTCGAGCACATCGACCCCAGGACTTAATCCTTGTAAGCCTAATACTTATTCTATCGGTCTCTTTTGCCGAACCGCTAAGTTACGGGGGTGTAAACACACCAGCATCGGTTGTCAAGCGATGTTGGGGGACAAACACACACACACACACACACATATATATATACATACGACGGGCTTCTTTCAGTTTCCGTCTACCACATCCACTCAGAAGGCTTTGGTCGCCCCGAGGCTATAAGTAGAAGACAACTGCCCAAGGTGCTACGCAGTGGAACTGAACACGGAACTATGTGGTGGGTAAGCATACTACTTACTTACACATCCACTCTTGCGCCTAATAATAATAATAATAATAATAACAACAACAACAACAATAATTTAGTACTATTATAAGTAGTAGTAGTAGTAGTAGTAGTAGTAGTATTACGGTTTATACGTTAGTGTTTGTTTGTTGAGATTAGTTTGGTATTATAAGTTTACGGTGATTTGTCAACAACAAAAATTATGTATAATTAATTAAGACTTAAATGGTATGTAACTGTGATGCAGCTATTAAACAGCTCATTTGAATGTTTTACGAAATACATTAGCAAATTGCCTTCGTTTTCTTTTTTCTTTTTTAATTTAACGAGTGTAAACAAATTATACTTGGAAATATGTTTATTAGTATAGCTTTAGTAAAACAAGCTAAATTAAATAGAGAATATATTTAGGTTAATATATTTAATACAACAGGGATTAATATTCTGTTTTCAGTTGAAAGGCAGCGAGCTGGCAGAAACGTTAGTACGCCGGGTGAAATGTTTAGCGGTATTTCGTCTGTCTTTTACGTTCTGAGTTCAAAATTCCGCTGAGGTCGACTTTGCCTTTCATCCTTTCGAGGTCGATAAATTAAGTACCAGTTAAGCACTGGGGTCGATGTAATCGACTTAATCTCCTTGTCTGTCCTCTCTGTGTTTAGCCCCTTGTGGGTAGTAAAGAAATAGGTATTTCGTCTGCCTTTACGTTCTGAATTCAAAATTCCGCTGAGGTCGACTTTGCCCTTCATCCTTTCGAGGTCGATAAATTAAGTACCAGTTACGCACTGGGGTCGATGTAATCGACTAAATCCCTTTGTCTGTCCTTGTTTGTCCTCTCTATGTTTAGCCCCTTGAGGGCAATAAAGAAAAAAGAAACGTTAGCACGCCGGGCGAAATACTAAGTAGTATTTCGTCTGTCTTTTACGTTCTGAGTTCAAATTCCGCTGAGGTCTACATTGCTTTTTATCCTTTCGGGGTCGATAAATTAAGTACCAGCTGCGCACTAGTGTAGATCTTATCGACTGGCCCTCTCCCCCAAAATTTCGGGCCTTGCACCTAGAGCAGAAAAGAATATTTGAGTCAGTTAAGGCGGCGAGTTGGCAAAGTCGTCAGCACGCCGGGCAAAATGCTTAGTGACACTTCATTTGTCTTTAGATTTTGAGTTCAAATTCCACCGAGGTCAACTATGCCTTTAATTCCTTCAGGGATCGATAAAATAAGTACCAGTTGAGCACTTACTCCCTCTCCCAAAATTGCTGGGTTGAACCAAATAAACATCAATGCACCTCATTTCAGACATGCTGAGAGGTTTTGGTGGCGCGCTGGTCACTAAATATATAAAAGAGAATGATTAAGAGATATACAAACGACAGATTCACAGGAACGGAACAATCTTTTATGAATCTTATATTCAGCAATGAATTCCAAGTCATCAACCGCTTTTTGCTTTTCACCCTGCTTCTTTACAATCTATTGCCGTCTTTATGCGCCATTTCCTCCATTTTTTCTCATCTGAAACGATTCGAAGGTGGTCTGTGAGAATAGTTTGAGTACTCGTGGCACTCCATCGGTCACGACGACGAGGGTTTCAGTTGATCCGATCAACGGAACAGCCTTCTCGTGAAATTAAAGTGCGAGTGGCTGAGCACTCCACAGACACGTGTACCCTTAACGTAGTTCTCGGGGAGATTCAGCGTAACGCAGAGTGTGACAAGGCTGGCCCTTTGAAATACAGGTACAACAGAAACAGGAAGAAAGAGTGAGAGAAAGTTGTGGCGAAAGAGTACAACAGGGTTCGTCACCACTCCCTACCGGAGCCTTGTGGAGCTTTACCCGTTTTTGCTCAATAAACATTCACAACACCCTGCCTGGGAATCGAAACCACGATCCAACGACCGCGAATCCGCTGCACTCACCACTGGGCCATTGCGCCTCCACGATTGAATTCTAGAAGAAATACATCCAAGTGTTAGTCTTGTCTCTGTTTTCCATTTTTATTTAGTTCAAATTTCTAAGTTGTCTTTCATCTTGTGAAATAAATATGTACTTATAACGTATTGAGGAGAATTGAATATATTATTCCTTATAAGCTGAAGGGATATAAAGAGCAAAGTATATGAGGGATCAGATAAAAAAAAAACGTTGAGTATACACATTCGCATGTGTTTCAGTTGATAGCCATTGGGTTCTTACGTTGACTCTAGATCACACGTTTTGTAGAAAGACATGACTGATTCCATCGATACCATTGAAAGGTAAAGTTGGCATCAGTTGAATTTGAACTCAAAGCTAAATACTTTAAATGACTGGATCAGACGTTCTATCCTTTTTCTGACAACCCGTCGTTCGCTCGCGTCAACGACGTAAGCTTCTGTGTGGTCGTTCAAGCTGCTAGGAATCGTATGCAGACCTCCTTCAAATCAGTCACTGTTGATTTTAAAAAAAAACAGAAGGCAATATTCTTTTCTACTTTAGACACAAAGCTCGAAATTTTGGGTGGGGGAGGGCCAGTCGATTAGATCGACCCCAGTACACAATTGGTACTTAATTTATCGACTCCAAAAGGCCGAAAGGCAAAGTCGACTTCGGCGGAATTTGAACTCAGAACGTAAAGGCAGACGAAATACCTATTTCTTTACTACCCACACAAGGGGCTTAACACAGAGAGGACAAACAAACGGATTAAGTCGATTATATCGAACCCAGTGCGTAACTGGTACTTATTTAATCAACCCCGAAAGGATGAAAGGCAAAGTCGACCTCAGCGGAATTTGAACTCAGAACGTAGCGGCAGACAAAATATGGCTACGCATTTCGCCCGGCGTGCTAACGTTTCTGCCAGCTCGCCACCTTAAAAAAAAAGGAAGGCAATATTAAATAAAGTAGGAAGGTATTATGTCTGAAAAAAAAAGATGAGAAGACTATGAATGGAACAGGTTTGATCAACTGGCTTCTCAATCGGAGTTGTTCTGGGTTATTCAATGACAACTACTAAGCCTGCTCTTTACCAATTTTGTCAATCGATGCCAGATGTATATGTATGTATTTTCTCTGTTTGAATTATCTGGATCCTTCCTGCAAGGAAAAGCTGGTTTCTAACAAAGATACAAAGCACCATCGCTGTAATATAGATAACAAAAACAATAACACATGATGAACTTGAGAAAGTCTTGCATATTTTTATTGTTCCCCTTTCAGATTTTATTTGTAATGTGCGTCTTTGCTGGTTGATTTCTTTTTCTGAAAATTTTAGCCATTCCATTTGTGACTTAGGCATTTACTCTCAAAACGAATCGCACCAATTATTATAGGTATAAATGTGAATTCATAATCTGAAGGTTTCGAACCTTTATCTGTAATTACCCCCTTTCTCTTCGATTTTCGAAGGGATATATCCCTAACAGTAGGGGAGATGTCCTCTATGAGTGTACGTACTTTTTCTTGTTCAAACAACTAAATACAACCCGTTTACGTTTGCCCTTAGTAGAAGTTTTGATGGGAATGTCCCACCAATATCTTTTGTCTTTATTTATGCTTGTGTACGTATTTAATAGCAGCAAGATTATCCTTACTTACCCAGGAGGACAGTCCTTTTATCGGATACCATTGTGTATTGTTTTAGCAACAACGTCATATCGCATTGAGAAGTAGTAACTTGATGACAGTTTTGGGCAGCTACTAATCAGATTTTAGGGTAGCAGTTTGCTATAGAAATGGGACATAATCGATATTTTCAGTTACATCTTTGAGCTCCAAGGGCTTCTCTGATTCTTTCGTTCATGAGGTATTTCGTAGCAATCTTCTATTCTTGGATTGCAAACGCATGGCCTTCAAAGTGGGTTGTATAAGTGGTTTGTCAGAAAGAAAAAAACGCTGCACTTTATATCAATAATACACTCCACCACGGCGGAGCTCTGACAGAATGGTTAACACGTCGGACAAAATGCTTAGCGGTATTTCGTCCATCTTTACGGTTTGAGTTCAAATTTCGATGAGGTCAGCTTTGCCTTTCATCCTTTCGAGATCGATGAAATAAGTACCAGATGAACGCCGGGATCGATGTAATTGACTAGGCCCCACCACTCCCCACAAACTTCATCCCTTGTGCCTATAGTTGAAAGATATTACTGTCTTTTCCAATTCTTCGTGAAACGTACCCCGGTATAGACTTCTTTTGGTCTGAGTATGTTGAGTATTTTACATTCAGCTCTCCTTCGAGGTACGTTAGTCCAACTGTTATTGGAATTGTACGGAAGGTCGTGAGGAAGAGAGTAATCGTGAAGTTTACTGCTGACTCGTACGATGTTGTTCTTTTTGATTTTCAGTTTTAGGTTTATAGATTTATTTTTGCTGTTGTTTAGCAGGTACCACCTGAGAGACACTACACGACATTCAAAGGCTGTCTGTAGGGATCTCAAGCTTCCACCTCCTTCACCTCTTCTTTACTAGAGGCTGTCGGTATCACTATTTCTGTGAAAGTCTCCTGTTCATGTCAGGATCTTGCGGGTTTTAATATCTATGGAGTGAATTTCCTTTACAGATCATTCAAGTATCCTAGATGTTGGTAACAGCACTGGTACGTGTCGGACATTTTCTTGTAAGAGGAGAGCGCCGGATAATACCATATTTTTCTATGTTTGGTATAGTATTTTCAGGTCCCTCTACTTTTTTAAAAAATCATCTTCGTATAATATATTTTCATCAATACCTAGGTATTTGTAATATTCTTTGTGTAGAATAGGAGATACAAAGAAATAGTTGGTGTTTGATTGATACTTACTTCATCGACCCCGAAAGGATGAAAGGTAAAGTCAGTCTCGGCGAAATTTGAACTCAGAACGTAAAGACGGACGAAATACCGCTAAGCATTTCTGACAGCTTGTCGCCTTGTGTATATAGTAATGATAAATATACATTTTATGTATAAATTACAAAACAAGTGTTCTGTGTTGTGTCTATGATTATACTAGCTGTTGGACCCGGCGTTGCTCGGGTTTTCCATGTTGAAGTTATGCCCACCTCTGACCTTGTATTAAATAAGCATTTCCTTAGAGACTATTCTATCGATTTTGTTGAAATTTTAACGTGAAAAAATGCAAAAGTAGCAGGAAAAATAACATCGTTATGGGAATTTCCATTCAAACGCCCGATTGCGCTCACAAAAATCGATGCCAACTAGGCATTTTGGAATTTTCGAAAGAATTTCGGCCTTATTTGAACTTCAGGGCATGTTATCTACCTATGTGCCAAAAATCATTAAAATCCGTTGGACGGTGCGAGAGGAGTTAGAGGAACACCAAGCACGCACACACACACACAGACACCATTACACATTTATGTATATAGATATAAAATACCTATTTAATGTCGCTGTGAATTTAAGATCATTTTACGGAGCATCGCTGCACTGATTAGGAATGGAAAAAAAACAACAAAATGATACCTCCAACTATGCTTTGTAACGTGTCGCTTTGTCGCTTTTTAGACGAAATGGCGTAGATTTACGAAGATTTTGCTGCTATTTCTGTGAAGTCAAGGGAACCTATAAATGTTGTCTTCGTTGTCTGACGTTCGATATGTTGGCAATAGACTCCAAAAATTGTTGTGATTTTCGCTAACATGCTACATGGAACAACATGGGAAACTACATGGGAAGTATATTTTTTGAAAATAATCTGCTGAAAATTTGAAAAACATAAGATGGTTCTTTTCTTATTTCATTCTTTTACTTGTTTCAGTCATATGACTGCGGCCATACTGGAGCACCGACTTTAGTCGAGCAAATCAATCCCATGACTTATTCCTTGTAAGCCCAGTACTTATTCTATTGGTCTGTTTTGCCGGACGGTTACTTTACGGGGACGTAAACACACCAGCATCGGTTGTCAAGCGATGTTGGGGGACAAACACACACACACACATACATATATATATTCATATACATATATACGACGGGCTTCTTTCAGTTTCCGTCTACCAAATCCACTCACAAGACTTTGGTGGGCCCGAGGTTATAGCAGAAGACACTTGCCCAAGGTGCCATTCAGTGGAACTGAACCCGGAACCATGTAGTTGGTAAGCAAGCTACTTAACACAGCCATTCCTGCGCCTATGCTAACAACATTTA
>NC_042998.1:33716363-33753863 GCF_006345805.1 Octopus sinensis
CAGTTTTAGCACTGCTGATCGAGGGTATTATTTTGTTGTCACAATCATATATCTTCTGTACATCTTCGTTCTCTGATACAAATTTCGGATTTTCAAATACGTCTCAATTTAATCTAGAAGTGCTTGTCTCCCCTGTAATTGCTAGCCGCCAGGTGGCTTCTCTGGTGATTCTCGAAATATTCGTACAAAATCATAGAAATGCCTCAGGATTTTTTTCATATTTGCATTTGGTTTGTTTTTGTTTTTCTGTTGAACGTTTATAACTTGAAATTCAAATATAAGGGTTGTTTGTTAAACGAGTACATATAAAAAAAAAGCATTTATATATCAAAATTATATATAAATACATGTATAAGGGTTTTATAATTTGCATATTGGAAGAAAGAGGGCAAAGATTTTATGCAATATATATATATATATATATATATATATATATATATATATATATATATACATGCACACACACACGTGTGTGAGTGTGTGTGTGTATGAGTGTGTGTGTGTGTGTGTTATAGCGTAACTTGTAAATATGTGATATCATGTTTTTACTTGTTGAAATATTGTCAGTCATTATTGTTGAGTTAAGAGGATAAGAAACAAATTGAACAATATATTTTGTTACAGACCTATCAGTAAATGTCGTTAAATGGAAATATGAACTGAGTAAATCACCGCCGTTAGCCCTGGTGGCTTTTGCTGCTTCTCGCTCTAATGTTTATTTGAACAAATGGGGACAAGCTTTGGTAGACATAAAGCTGGTTGAGGCATTGACAGAGGCAGATGGGTGTATCGATGTAAGTAGATGGCACAGACAACGTGTGGTGTGTATGTATAAACAGATAGATAGATAGATAGATAGATAGATAGATAGATAGATAGATAGATAGATAGATAGATAGATAGATAGATAGATAGATAGACAGACAGGTAGATAGATAGATAGATAGATAGATAGATAGATAGATAGATAGATAGATAGATAGATAGATAGATAGATAGATAGATAGACAGACAGGTAGATAGATAGATAGATAGATAAATTAAGTACCAGTTATGTACTGAGGTCGATCTAATCGACTGGCCCCCTCCCCGAAAATTTCGGGCCTTGTGCCTACAGTTGAAAAGAATAGATGAAAATCAATAATTAAAAACCAGTGAAGGCAACTAAATACAGAATACCAAAAAGAAGGGGTTTATCTGAAAAGTATATCGCCAGTTATACAGACGGATGCATGGATGTATGGTAAGAGGTTTGCTTCCCAACTACATGGTTCCAGGTTCAGTCCCACTGCATGGCACCTTGGGCAAGTGTCTTCTACTATAGCCTCAGGCCAACCAAAGCCTTGTGAGTGGATTTGATTCACGGAAACTAGACCGAAACTTAACACACATTATATTATCTCCTTTGATAGGATGGATGTAGAAACCTTATGCAAGTAGTGTTATTCTGTGCATCATCTATAGTTATACTGGGTAATTAACTTTAGAAAATTTACCCTATTAAAAAAACAATTACAAATCTTTTGTATAAGAACGGAAGGATTAGATAATGTAGTCCTGTATGAGCCTAAAATATGGGATGGTTATGATTGCAATGCTTGCTTGAACAGGGTTGATATGGAAGAAAACAACATCAGGAGACATGATATGATGGATTCGTTTTTGTTTTGGGTGGGGTGGGGGATAAGCCACTGCAAAATATGTAACGAAATGAAAGCCCGATAGCAGAAAAAAATGTCGGAGACTGATAGAATAAATGAAAACGATGTGATTCTCAGTAATACAAACACAGACACACATACATGCATAATATATATATATATATATATATATATATATATATATATATATATGTGTGTGTGTGTGATATCTAAACCCCATTCATATCATTGTAGAAAAAATATCCAAGCCTTGTATACTTGTTGATGTGGTATGCCCAACAGATAACAAAAATCTCCGGAATTATGTTTTAAAAAATTCACATAGAAAAACCTGGAAACGGAAATACTTAACATATGGAAAACAGACTCAAAACTGCTCTCTGTAATGTTAGGAAGATTACGAGCAGTGAAGAATGGTACAAAACAGAAAATCCAAAACCTCCAGATAACACGTCCACGCGCAGATAAGCGTTCCAAGAATCTGCTCATATTTTAGCACAGATGTTTTCTTAGTTACAGAAAAGTTTCGATGTTGCTGATTGCACGCATCCTAAAGAGTACAAAGAACCAATTAGAACATCAGTAATAACAAAGATAATTTCCAACAGAGGCACCAGACTAGAAATAACAGTTGGTTATATAGGCTCTAGTCTTTGACTGGTGCTTTGTTTATTGACACCGGAAGGATAAAAGGTAAAGTCGACCAGGAAAGGATTTGAACTCAGAACCGTAACTCAATCGATTTACTGATTCTGTGATACACTAGGAATTCTTCTGACCCTTGAAAACCACCTGTTGTTACCAGGGGTTCTTTCACTGTGGCTTAAAGCGGCGGAAATAAATCTCCGCCTGGTTAATAATGTGGACATTCTCATATGATACGTAGTGTCCATGCAAAACAGCTACGTAAACTTAGGCAAATCAGACTAACGTAATCAGTTCAGAATCACCACCAATTAACAGCATTGGATGGTGCATCACAGCTTGTCTAACTCTATTCTCACCAAGGCATCTCACTCGTACTCCACATGTGAACCTGGCTATACACACGTACATACATACATGATTTGAACCTTTTAAATCCAATAGCTTTTAGACTTGGCCACTACTTAGTCACAGAAAATGCCAGAAAACAGAAATTCACCCTTAAAGAAAGATCTATATAGTCTTGCCATCTCATATATATAAACTGACATTTTATCAGAGCAAGAACAAAGATCTTAAGACAGCTGCTCCATATTTACTTTCGTAGACAAGGATATATGCTTATGATCTTTACCACTGGGGCCATCGATTACTCCTCTTTATTTTTTGGATGCCATTCAGCGAAATATCAGAAATGAGCTGGGGCACTGCCTTTAGTAGAATTAATTGATCCCAGTACACTTTTTAAAGGCTAGGATTTATTCTATCGGTCTCTTTACTGTCCCAGAACACTTAGCTGCAGTAAATAATGTTTGGCGACTTAAAGCTTCCTTGGTGGCAGATCAAACAACTAATGGCGCTAGATTAAAAAAGTACCGGTCTATAAGAGTTGCCGGACCATGGAGTGCTAGATGAAAAAATGACTAACTTGTATAAGTCTAACCGTTCAGTTTCAACCTAATAGTTTTGTGGTGGTCTTATGTGCTTTTCAGTTTGTTTGTTTTTTCTCTTTTGTCAATGCAAAGATCATAGATTTTTAGAGCAATAAGCATGATCTTTATCGTTTAGTAGCTAATTAGGTTAATTACTACTATATTCGTTTTGCATGAAAAATAAAAAGAAGTGTTTATATAATCCACACACAAACACCGAGAGCTAATAATCAGAAACGAGACTAGAACTCAGGATATTATCTTTTATTTTTTACTCGTTTCAGTTATTACACTGAAGCCATGCCGAGGCACTGCCTTGAGCACTTTTAGTCGAATTAATCGACCCCATTACACTTTTTTTAAGGTTAGTAATTATTCTATCGGTCTATTTTGCCGAACTACTAAGTTACGGGGAACGTAAATACACCAACACTGGCTGTCGAGCGGTTGAGGAAGCAAACACGCATACACACGTGTGTGTATGTGTGTGATGAGCTTCTTTCAGTTTCCGTATAAGGTTCACAAGGCTTTGGTCGACCCGAAGCTCTAGTAGAAGACACGTGACTAAAGTGTTCCTGTTGGTTATCTCACCCCCAATAAAAAATTGCCACTAAAAAATCGAGTTAATGTGGCGACAAGAGATTGGATTAAAAGGGTTAAATCCTTTTGATTCAATGCTTCAACACATTGTTGACGTTTGGTCCCCTAAACAGGAATGGAATGATTTGTTATAAAAACGTTATCAGATTCAGTAAGACGTTTAATTTTTTCCGTTTTCATGTTTATTAATTTTTTCAGTTTTGTATGATTTCTTATAAAAATATCATCAGATTCGAAACGATGTTCCGTCTTTTCACTTTTTGTTTTTTTAGTTTCTTCATTTTTTTCTCTATTTATTTATTTTGTTTTATTGAGGGTTAAACAGTTTCTTTAATTTGAAGAAGATAACCAAAAGCACCGATATTTCTCGTAAAACGGAGGCGGGAAAGAGATAACCCAATTTTTTAACGGGGTTGAGATAACCAAAAAAAAATACCGACCAAAGTAGTACTCGGTTGGGCTGAACCCGGAACCATGTAATTGGCAAACAAGCTTCTTACTGCACAGTCACGCCCGCGCCTGTTGAACGGACTTATTTCGTAAAATAATAAACTCATCCTGGTATGTAAGAAATGTATTTGTAATTGTTAGAGCTGGAATGATAAATAATAGCTTCTGTATTAATGAACGGGCTTCAAGTTAGCCCATTAGTACGAATATAGATATATCCTGAAACCGTGGTGGTTATTTCTCTAAATGATATCATTAATTCGTTCTTTATATGTTCCTTCATGCGTCCTTCTAAACCACATTTGATTTGTGCTAAATGATTATTAATTGTCCAGAATACAAAAGAGTTGCATGAAAAATAAACAGCGACATAACAACGTCTATCCGGTTTGTCGTATTTATCCCGATCTCTTCTTTCTCCAGCTGAAATTGGTTCAATTCTACCAACTATAGCCTTACCCCATCTCACAGTGTTCAAATTCAGGTCCCCCCCACTCTCTCTCTCTCTCTCTCTCTCTCTCTCTCTCTCACGCACACATACACACACATACCGTCACACTGACATTTCACTGACAACCAAAGAGACACCATTATAATAAATGGAACACATTTAAGTGGGGAAAAAGAAATAAGAAAAGGTTCAAACATAATAGACCTGTTTCCGCATTATTATTATAGCCGTGATGTTAAAGAGTTGACCTACATACCTCCTAGTTCAGTTCCATCTAGCTCAATTTTTTTTCTTTTTTTCCTGTTCAGAGTTCGAATTTCACTGGAATTAATTTAGCATTTCATCTCTTAGCGGACAGTTACTAGGGCACAAGTCCTCAAACTCCCTTTAGAAAGTTTTCCTTGCACTCAAAGGTTGACTTTGCCCTTCATCCTTTCAGGATCGGTAAAACACAATATTAGTCAAGTACTGCAGTCGATGTAATTGAGTTTCTCCCCACCCCTTAGAATCGCCTTTAAGATGAGACAAAGATATCATAATGAAGGCGGTGAGCTGGCAGAAACGTTAGCACGCCGGGCGAAATGCTTAGCAGTATCTCGTCTGCCGCTACGTTCTGAGTTCAAATTGCGCTGGGGTCGACTTTGCCTTTCATCCTTTCGGGGTCGATAAATTAAGCACCAGTTATGCACTGGGGTCGATATAATCGACTTAATCCGTCAGTCTGTCCTTGCTTGTCCTCTCTGTGTTTAGCCCCTTGTGGGTAGTAAAGAATTAGGTATTTCGTCTGCCATTACGTTCTGAGTTCAAATTCCGCCGAGGTCGACTTTGCCTTTCATCCTTTCGGGGTTGATAAATTAAGCACCAGTTATGCACTTCGGTCGATATAATCGACTTAATCCGTCAGTCTGTCCTCGCTTGTCCTCTCTGTGTTTAGCCCCTTGTGGGTAGTAAAGAATTAGGTATTTCGTCTGTCTTTACGTTCTGAGTTCAAATTCCGCCGAGGTCGACTTTGCCTTTCATCCTTTTGGAGTCGATTAAATTAATTACCAATTGCGTACTGGGGTCAATCTAATCGACTGGCTCTCTTCCCCAAAATTTCGGGCCTTGTGCCTAGGGTAGAAAAGAATATCTTTAAGAAGGCGGCGAGCTGGCAGAAACATTAGCACGCCGGGCGAAATGCTGGGAGGTATTTCGTCTGCCATTACGTTCTGATTTCAAATTCCGCCGAAGTCGACTTTGCCTCTTATCCCTTCGGGGTCGATTAAATAAGTACCAGTTACACACTGGGGTCGATGTAATCGACTTAATCCTTTTGTCTGTCCTTGTTTGTCCCCTCTATGTTTGGCCCACTGTAGGCAATAAAGAAATAAATTATTATTATTATTAATTATTATTATTATTATTATTATTATTATTATTATTATTATCATCATCATCATATAATAAGGGTGATGGCCTGGCAAGATCGTTAGAGCTCCAAGACAATATGGTTACGGTATCTCATCTGATTAGCTACATTCTGAGGTCAAATCACTCCTAAGTCAACTTTGCCTTTCATCCTTTCAGGGTTGATGAAATAAAAATACCAATCAAACTCTGTGGTCGTTCATATTGATGAACCCTCCCCACTCAAAAAATATATATATATATCTGACCTGGTACCTTAATTATAAAGCATTGTTATTATTGACACACAACTACAAATCGAAAAGTAGAGAGATGGATTAAGACCAACTATACTTGATATCATTTAATCACTTTCCTCAACGCTTCAAGTTCAACTCTTGACTCAACTTTTCAAACCTTCTCGAGTCTGTAAAATAAGTAGCAGTAATACATTATAACTACGCAAATTTATCGCGTTGTTCTAAATAAAAAGCAGTGAGAATCAAAGTAGATAGAGCATTGTGTTGATTTATCGATTTCTTTCTTCCTTCCTTCCTTTCTTTCTTTCCTTCTATCATTTCAGGGCTGATAAAATAAGTATAAGTGCTGGGTTGACTAAATTAACTTCACTCACTGTGGACTGTGTGTAGTCTTGCGACTGTTTGTTGCCTGATGATCAAGTGTGACTTCGTGGTTATGTGTGGTCTCACAGCTGAGTGCCTTTGAAGCTGTGTGTGGTCTTGAAGCTATGCCTGGCTTTGGTTGTTTGACCATGTGCCCTTTTTGACCTAGTGGGTGTGTGACCTTGTGGCTATCAAAGAAATCATTATTATAAAGGTCTAGATTGGGTCAAATGCTTAAATTACTGTTTCTCTGTATTCTAGATATAATTCGACGTCTCATTACCTCCCAGGTATGCTGTCAAATACAACTTTCATAGAAAACCAGCCAACGGAGAAGTCTGTGCATCAGTGGATTTTAGTTTAATCGGTAGCGACCTCTTGAGGGCGTTCTGAGATCACAAGGGAGCGATAAAAGCTTTTGGGGATGCTATGCAGTGGTGCTGGGTGTTTAGTTTGTGATTTTTCATAGAAAGAGATATTTAAAACGTGTAATAAACATATTTCAAATACATTTTCAAAAATGAAAATCTTTTTTCACATTAAAATAAGATTGGATAACGTTTTATATCAGTGGGCAAAAACACGTTTCTTGATACACCAAGGTTTAGCGTTCACCAGTTGCTTCTTTTAGATCTAAATTAGTAAATACAATATTACTTATTACAAGTGAGGCTAGAGACAGACAGACAGACAGATCGATCGATCGATAGATAGATAGATAGATAGATAGATAGATAGATAGATATGAACTGCCAGCTTTACAGGAATAATACGTGCCTGAAAAACTCTTCGTTACACGAAATTAACTTCCCATTGATTTTCATATTATAGAGTGATTATGTGGTCTGGCAGATATTTAAAAAAAAACACACCGCCAAAAGGAGGGAACTTGACACTTCTATAGAAGAAAATAACAATTTCTAAACATACAAAGTGCAATTGGCATAATTACAGACATTTAAAGAAAACTACGGTAAGGAATATATAAGATTGTAACAAGGTATTCTTACCACAAAATATGTTGACTATAGTATGAGGAATGGTTTTGGAGTGAGAGTTACTGAGAGATTATCGTCCATTATCATCAACATGTATTTGAGGGGCACACCCTAACCCTAACCCACCCGTAATTGTTTGATGTTTACAGCGCATCATCTCTTCATGCAATTCAATGTTGGAAGTGAGCTCATTCTAAACTTCTGTGTATTTTTTTTTTCTTTTGACAGTCTCGGTTAAGTTTATTATCAGCAAAAACTTGCAGACCTTCCTCTCTAAGTGCAAGCCCTTTAACAATATTCTTTGCAATCAATATTAGTGAAATTAGTAGAATTTCTGTATTCTCACGTGTAACTCAACTTGCATTTGTTCTCACAACATCATCTCGTTAGATAAACGTTTTCTATATTAGTAACTCAATTAAAAACCTCTTCTTTTATCTTCTTCAAACCCTACACTATTTGTAAGTATCACACTATCATTCCGAATGTGATGTTGACTTTCTGCTTGTGTGAAATTTGTGAAATCACAAATACAGATTAACCAAGCATCATTCAAAGTTGAGAGTTTCACTTCATTCGCTCACTCAGCTATCTTATCCACGGTGTCCATTATGTTGATTTTCTTTCCAGAAGTTTCTCACTGGATGTCTATCCTCCCAATTAATTGCTTTCGTGCGCTGTTAGAAAGTTCTTCAGAGAATATTATTTGAAGTTAAACTCCACACTTTAATCCATTGTCTAGGAGAAAGCAGTTGTAATTCTAAGGAATATATTCTACTCTCCCATTATCAGAAAGTATCTTGGATTCTTGATGCATTTTCTAAAAAGAGCAATGTTTTGTCGGAATTATGTCTGACACAGTACCATCTTACAAAAAGTGTTTGTAAACCACTCTTCGAAAAGGCTCTTAGTCATCCAAGCCTACTTATTTAAATGCTTAATCAGTGACAAATTAAACTTCGCGTGACTCTTGGAAGTGATACACGAGTAAGGACTTTAAATTCATATGACCAATGGCATTTCCTCTCAAAAGTAACGTCAGCTTTAAAATCATAGTGTTAATTTTTTTCTTCTCGAGAAATAAATTTTCTAGCAAGCATGAGCTTCAAGAAAAGTGCAGTTTTCTCCAGCAACTATTTTTTTTTTCAGTTGCTCAAGATAATTAGTTGCAGCCTTTGTATCAGCACAGACAGCTTCACCTGCTGTGCAAATTCGAGCGATTTTTAAACCTTTCAGGTCAGCCTTTACTAACCAGAAAAAGCGTTTTATTAAAATGTTGAAGTTTTCACTGTTTGAATTCCGTGGTCAAGTAAGACACTTCATGTTACAGATAAAACTACATACCTCAGGATCGGGTGCAACAGATTGTCTTTAAACAATAAGAACAGCGCAGAACTTATGAGAAAAATAAAACATGATTGTTAGATTGTTGTTCAGAGTTCTGTTCCTCCTGCATCCCAGTTCTGTCCTTCACACTAGAATGTATCCAATGAATGTAATTGTTACACAATCTTGTTCTATTTAGAAATTTGTTAGTGCCATGGTAACTTTTCTGCGGGAAGACTTCATCGATTTTCCTACAGCAAACAAAAAGATGTTTCAGCATTTGTCATATTTTCATGAATATGTAAATTCATGCATATGTCTATATGATGTTGATTGCACTTGGCCAAAATAAACATACGGCTCTGCTTTTCTATATGTGAAAAAGCTTAAATAATTCATAGGCTTCAATATCCTGCAATTATTGTCAACAACAAACTTTTGGCCAGAGCTGTTCCCTTGCATGCAGATAAAGATCAAACTGTCCTTTTACAAAGTATGTAAATTAACTCGTGAAAGAAATTATTTCTACAAATTATCTCCTTTCTTCTTTGACACTCATATTTTGTGGCACGAATACCTTGTTACAATCTTGTATATTCCTTACCGTAGATTTCTTTAAATGTCTGTAATTATGCCAATTGCACTTTGTATGTTTAGAAATTGTTAGGTCGTGAGTTCGATTCCCGTCGGTGCGTTGTGTCCTTGAGCAAGACAGTTTATTTCATGTTGCCTCAGTTCACTCAGCTGGCAAAAATGAGTAGTAACTGTATTTCAAAGGACCAGCGTTGTCACATTCTGTGTCAAGCTGAATCTCTCTGAGAACTACGTTAATGATTACGCGTGTCTGTGAAGCACTCAGCCACTTGCACGTTAATTTCATGAACAGGCTGTTCCGCCGATCGCATCATTTTGGACCCTTGTCATCGTAATCGACGGAGTATCATACATACATAGTTCAGGTTTATACCTGTAATTATTGGGGCCCTGGGATATGTAACACACTACCTAAATACCAATGTTGAGAAATTAGGCTTCTCAAAACCAGAAAGGAGAAAGCTAATTCGAAGACTGCAGATCCAAGCCATCACTGGAACTGTAAAAATCTGTAAAACTTTCCAGAAGTTTATCATTTAAATATATATAAGCATGTCTAGATATGCAACTATATGCATGAGAATACATACGTAAAACATACATACATACATTAAAAAATACCCTGTTGTTGATGTTGAAATCCCAATGAAGGAGCTTTGGATCTAGGTTAGAAACCGGTTTCTATACATATATACAGGCATATATTGTTTTATTTCTTGCTTTCGATCATTAGATCGCAACGTGGAAGGGGCAATCACTTCATGATTTTAGCCCAGAGGGTCACAAACTATTTCGGGCTGCCGCCCTATTGGCACCCAGGCCACATTTCTTGCGCCTCTCACCCCGCCACCATCACAAGCATAAATCACTTTCTGCCTCAGATCCAAAACAAATGTGTTTTACAAATAAAATTTAACCTAATTAACCCACTATTTTGTTGATTTTTATTCCATTGCCCCATTCCCCCCACCGCTTTTTTGGCCACCCTATTACGGACCCCACTTTTCTTCAGGGCTCCAGACCTGAATCTTTCCACCGCCTAAGAGGGACAGTACCACCCACTTTGGGAACCACTGGTTTAGCCGATCGAATCGACTCCAATGATTGATTCAAGCCTAGAATATGTCGTCTCTTCGATGATATCATTATATTATGGCACTGAACCTGATTTTCATCTTTTTTTATCAATGAGTGTGGTAAACGTTTTGCACTAAGGATACTTCCGCTAAAAATTGAAGCTTTGAACCATGTAATTATTTCATGAGAGTCGACATGCGTCTGCGTGCGTGTCATAATGATCATCATAAAAAGATAGATAGATAGATAGATAGATAGATAGATAGATAGATAGATAGATAGATAGATAGATATGTAGATAGATAGGTAGATGGAATGATGGATGGATTGATACATAGATTGATAGATACATTGATGGATAGATTGACGGATAGATAGATAGATAGATAGATAGATAGATAGATAGATAGATAGATAGATAGATAGATAGATAGACATGGAATGATGGATGGATTGATAGAGTGATAGATACATTGATGGATAGATTGACGGATAGATAGATAGATACATACATACATACATACATACATAGACATGGAATGATGGATGGATTGACTGAGTGATAGATACATTGATGGATAGATTGACGGATAGATAGATACATACATACATAGATAGATAGATAGACAGTATATATTGGAATATTTCGATCACTTGAGAAACTCTTATAACATAAGTTGAAGAAGAAGAAAAAAAAAATCATAATTTTAAATTGTATTATTTGGACACATATCGTTGTAACACTCTGCACCAGACATATTTATGGACCGCATTTCACCTCGTTCATTGGTGCCAAATCTACAGGGGCAGTTACCGATGATAAACAGTTGACCAGCAGGAAACGACCACCTCTACTATACACCTTTCATACATTGGTTCTTTTAGAAACCCACTCATCATGTTTGTACCAAATTCCAATTTGAAAATCCCTGCCTTTTGTATCATCGGAATTATATTTGGAAACACAGGTAAACACTTGGACACCTAAATGCACGCAATCACTCACCATGTGTGTGTGTGTGTGTGTGTGTGTGTGCGTGTGTGTGTGCGTCATTATCTTCTACTACTTTCAGTCATTACGCTGCGGCCATGTTGGGGCACGACCTTGAAAAATTTTAGTCGAACGAATCGACACCAATGTTTATTATATAGACCTCGCTCAGAGATTTAGTATTGCTTATACATACATACATACATACAATATGTGACCGCGTGTGTACCGTTGGCGATTTTTTCCTCCGTCTTCCCTTCTTTGGATCTTTCCTTTTCCTATGTTTCTGACGAAGAGCTCCGCTTGAAACGGAAAACCCTCCTTCATTCCTTCCTTCCTGAGCGTCCAATAATACTATATTTGTTCCACGTCCTCGCGTTGTTGCGTTTTCTCTTTGTGTTTTCATGTTTGGATTAACTTTATATAAATATATATTTGTAAAGCCTAGTACTTATTCTATCGGCCACTTTTGCCGAAATACTAAATTACGGGGATGTAAACACACCAACACCGGTTGTCAAGCGGTGACGGGAAGCAAACACAGACACCCTCATACACACACACACACATATATAGTTGAAATATAAAGAAAAACAAAAGACGAAGACAGGTCTATGAACAACAAGTGTTTTAGTTTGATGGGAAAAGTGAAGAAGTCTTTTACATTTCCATTTAAAAAGTGTGTTACATACAAAATTAAGAGGAATGACCACTAAAGTGGACAGCCTATATGCTAAACATAGACGTCAAATCGTCATTCCCACGAAGAATGTGTTCTCAAGAAAAAATCTCAGCATATATATATATGGCAGGCTTCTTTCAAATCCACTCACAAAACTTTGGTCGGCCCAAGGCCATAGTAGAAAAAACACTTGCCCACGCGGAGCCATGTGGCTGGGAAGCGAACCTCTTACCACGCTGCCATGCTTGAACCTGTCTTTTAGTTTACAGGCTTTACTTGTTCCAGTCGTTAGAGTGCGGCCATACTGGGGCACCGCCTTGAAGAATTTAAGAATATCACAGAATTCACAGAATAAAGCAAATAGCCGTCCCCACGCCCACCGCCTCCTGCCATTTCCTTCATTTTTCTTAGGTGTAAGGATTTGTGTGAAAGTAAAAACGAAATGCAGACTGCGTGGGTCCGAATCATCGTCCCACGTACGACTCGCTGAGCTGACTCCTTCGAAACCAAGAATAAACAGAGGCTACTACACCCCCACCCCCCACCATTACCACCACCACACACACGCACACATTATAAATATATAATACGGTATAATAAATTTACTTAGTACAGAGTGTTCGAAATAATTCTCTGACAGACAATAACATTTTATTTTAAGTTTATGAATAAAAACATTCTATAAATGTAAATATCAGAGTGGAATAACCTTCACGATAAAAAAATAATAATAATAATAACATCATTTAAATATAATAAAGATTAAATAGAAAATTTTTTAAGTGTTTAAAAAAGAAAGCGAAAGCTTGAAAATACTAAATTAACAGAAAAGGGGCTTTATATAAACTAGTGGTTCTCAACCGTTTTATTTAAATGTGTTTACCCATGGGTGCCCTTTTAATGTGCTTATCCTTATATACATTACATCTATATGAAATTTTGAACTTAGTTCACGGACCCCTAGTACTACCTTTGCGGGCCAACAGGGGTCCGTGGACCGCAGGTTGGGAACCAGTGATATAGACCAAAGGTTCTCAACCAGAGCTGATATGACCCTTGGGTGGGTTAGAGGGGTCTATGAAAGATTTTGTTAAAAATTATGCGTAATAATTTGGTTATATTTTTTTATATTCTTTTACTTGAGTCAGTCATTTGACGGTGGCCATGCTGGAGCACAGCCTTTAGTCGAACAAATCGACTCAGGGATTTATTCTTTGTAAACCTAGTACTTATTTTATCGGTCTCTTTTGCCGAACCGCTAGGTTACGGGGACGTAAACACACCAGCATCGGTTGTCAAGCGATGGTGGACACACACACACACATATATATATATATAATATATATATATATATATATACGACAGTCTTCTTTCAAATCTGCTCACAAGGCTTTACTCGGCTCGAGGCTATAGTAGAAGACACTTGCCCAAGGTGTCAAACAGTGGAATTGAACGCAGAACCATGTGATTGGGAAGCAAGCTTCTTACCACACAGCCACGCCTACACATAATATATTTTAACGATTTTTTTAAATACAATTCTTAATAATATCTTTATATATAAAAGTGAGGTTGTGTGCTGTCTGTCTCCTACGATTTAGATTCCTAACTACTCCCACATTTTGTGGTGCGGTTTAACCAAAACCGGGTATCTTATAGTCGTGATTCATATCGAGCCCTTCTGGGTATTAGCGCGCGTCTACGATTTAAAAAAAAATTACCATCAATTCTTCCCATTTTTAATGCATTTTTGGCATATATAAGGGAAGTAACTCTCTAAAAATTTATTAAATCTCAGAAAGTAAAAAGCTACAGTAACACCCACCCCACCCCTTTGTGGTTAGCCATATTGAGATGGCTATTATACTTTACATCTCTAAAAATGCTTATATAGTTATTTCCCTTACAAACCCGAGCAACGCCGGGCGATACTGCTAGTTTAATTATAAAAATATAATGGGATTTTTAAAAACATGAAATGGCTGAGAACCACTGATAGAGACAAACAGACGTCAAGAAGAGTACTCGGGTGCAATGAAGGAACCTAAAGCGTGTATGTGAGACATGTAAACACACATACACACAAATCTTTTACTTTTTACCTTTTTCAGTCTCTAAACTGTGGCTATAAACTATAATCTTGTTTTCAAATGAGGTAGTTTTGTAAAAATGGATACATTTTGATGATTTTCTTTTAAAGCAGAAATAACATCGAACAATGAAAAGCAAGGGGGGGGGGTTCTATTTGTGCCTAAACACAACAAAGCATATTACACGCACGCATATATGTGCATGTGTATGTGCGTGGTGCGTGTGAGTAAATACACAAGATCCGTACAATTTCATGCAAACTCACAAACAGAAGTATACTCACACAAACATAAATACAAAACACACACACACACACAAGCATACATACAGTACACACACACACACACTTAAATGTAAGATTTTTATTTTTGATATATACGCAATTTTAGCCTCGCTGTTGAAGGCAAACTTGGGTACAAAAAATAATTCGAAATCGGCTTGACCAGTTTCAGTTCTTGTTAGTATTTCATCAGAAAGAGAATTCCCGTCTTCTTTCCACGGGAGTTTTAAAGAGTATAGCTTTTTATCGCGTATATAAACCAAGACTAAAGTTAACTGGTTAGTCTATTTTGCATAGCTGTGCATACGCTGATAACGTGGGAAAAGATTCTATTCAGAGTGCACGAGATAATCTTTCGATTTAAGTATGTAAAGTCAATGTTGCGTTTAGTATATAACACTGCTTTTATGGCATTCATATTCAGGGTTAGTCATTGCTTCTCTATGAGATTACTTTCTTTCAGCTTCTGGAATTTAGCTAAATGATTTAGCAAATAAGTCATTCAGAATTTCGTGAAAAATATCACGTGATGTATATGAATACTCTCATTTAAACCATATTCAATACCTCCACGTGATATAAGTTGAAATGTTGGCTGTAATCTCTTTTACACCACCATAAATCGACATTATGGACGTAACCTCTGTAACATATCACACAGACTCCGATCATAATATCAATAGCAATATCCGAAATATTGATTTGGAACTTTTATTCTTTAATCGGTATACATCTTCTTCTATTCATTTTTGTCGGTTATTTTACATAGATTTACTGAAAGATTACCGAGCACTGCATATTTTTTTTTTTTTTTTTTCTGGTTATAACTTTTAGAAACATGGCCGAGTAAAGAGAATCCTTTTGGTTACTTTTAACAGCGAGGCTGAAACTACTTGTTGAAAAAAAAAAGTTTATTTTGCATTTTGAACTATGAATTATGAGATAGAACTTTATACATTTGGTAGCATCTATATTTCTAAAGGAAGAGCTTACTTTCGTTGCTTGTCTGAAACCCATATCTCTGAGCAGCAGTGAAGGAAAAAAACCCTCTTCGTGTGTGTATATATATATATAATATATATATATATATATATATATATATATATATATACACATATATATTTATATATTCATACATATATATATACATATACACATATATATATACATACATATACACATATATATATACATACATATACACATAGATATACACATATATATACATACATATACATATATACATGTATGCTATGTATGTATGTATGCGTGTGTGTGTATATATATATATGTATGTATGGATGGACGCATGCATGCATATGTATAAATATTTATAACTGTAAATGTGTGTAAACATACATATTCAAATTAAATGGATTTTTAACAGCCAGTTAAATGATACTGATAAAAAAAATACAACTAAACATTACTTGTAAAGAAAAAGCACCTTCACACCTAGATTAACATCATCAGTTGATCCATAAGTGCCTTTAATGAAGTTCACTTCGTTACAGGCATTGGGGTCCATATGGTATGGGGTCAAGAAAACTTCTAACCGGAGTTATCATGAGCCAACGTCGCACCGACCCACTCTATATTTCCCTACTTGAGTAAAACTGAAGTTTAACCAGTTAAGCAATCCGCTTCTCTAACATCTGTGGCCTCCGATCCAGCAGAGATCCCACACAGGTAATTCTTCTCCGAAACATGTCTTTCGACCCTTATCTTTAACTTTTCACTGCTGTCCAGATCACGCTCTCTACCCAAACTTCACTTTCAAAGATAGCATCTGCATACACAGATTTTACTTCTCCAGTCACTCACCTTTCTCACCTGGACATCGATATCGAAAAAAATTCCTGTTATTCTGTCTTTCTCACTCCAAATATATCTGTAATCTTTGCTCACGGCGAATTCTTCGAAGCATCAGTAACTCTTCCGCTATATCTGTTTTGCATCAATGACTTCCATGCTCGCAACTTTGCCGGGCTCTCACACTTTCTCCATTCTAGTATTGCTGGCGCAGAAATGGAATCTGCTGCAATTTCCAACTCATAACTTCAACTCAATCGACACCGTTGCTCTCTAAACGCCAGGGGCCTTAAATATCTTTCACTTATCGTCCGTCCGACCATGTATTCACATATCACATCAGACAACCTCGCTTGTCTGATCACTGAACTTAGCTAACTGGTCGGAGCTTCACTCATTCTACTTTAACTATTCTTGGTAGCACGCGTGCTTCGCCCCCTTATCCAGCAGAAACAGCTGAGCGGGTGAGTGAAAACAACTTTTGGGGGCCTATCCCACCACATGTTATGTATATCAAAAACTTTCAATTCCAAATTCCAGCAAGTGGATCACTCACAACGGCAGTTCAAAAAAAAAAAAAAAAACATCACAGCCTTCAGAAAATTCCCCACCCTTAGATACTGGATGACTCTTACCCTGCGCTATAACTCCTGCACGATCATCATCGGAATTGCAGGAACACCTCTGTACCCTGCACAGGCCACACGTTCTCCCACCCTTCAAACTGCAAACAATCTTTTTGGCCCCTTGACTGAAAGATCTCTGCCAACTATGTGGATGCATATTGTCCCTTCACTTATCAACCATCATGATACTATGAGCATAATTTCCGCAAAGAAAACCTCTACATTTGATACCCGCTTTGCACCCAATTTTAAACTGCGCACATTAGTTACTTATTTTTCAAACCAATCCATTTCCACTCTGCCAGGTTCACCAGCTGGTGCTCATAAGCGCTGGATGTGAAAGCATCTTGTGTCACGTGAAACCAAAAAAGACCAACGACCTGACAAGGCGCCCTCCACTACCATCAAACCATGCGTCGCAGAGCTAACCCATTACTTAAGCTCTTCAATCTCCCTCTATTCATCCTCAAATATATATTTTGCTTGTTGGAAACACACTGCACTGTTTCCCATTCCCAAGAAGAGCAACTCTGCACTTCCTGCTCCCTTCTCTCATATAGCACTCACTTCAGATATTTCATAGGAAGCAAAAAACTTACTGAATACCTCGAATCTCTTTCGCTCCTTAATGACCACCTGCATGGTTTTCATAAAATCAGATCTATTGGGAACCTATTCTACGTCAGCTACCAGTAAGCTCTCACCCTTGTAAGACAAAGAAATAAGATAAAGCTGTGTTGTATTAGATATCAGAAGAGCTTTCAGCTCTGAAGCTTCTGTCAAAACTACACTTCTATGTCTCTTGTTTCTAGTGGTTTCCTATCGGACTACTCTCGAACTCCATGAACACTGGTAAGTCCTAGGGTTTGGTTTAATCCTAGACACTCCAAATATATCAACAAGCGACATGCAGTCGCCTGCAGTAACGCCACAGATGGCAGCTTTCTTCATTCCTTCCTATCCTTGTGTTCATAGGCATCCACATCCACCCGTGACACATCACACCGAATATGTACCAGCTACTAAATCAGAGACCCTAAAACATAAAACCATTCCAACCTTAACTCTTTCGAAAGCGAAAGTAAAGTATCGTCTTTGTATCAAGACATTATCTCACTTCAATAACGCGAACAGCACGGAACTAAGGTTCTCGCAGTCTTTTCAAATACTCAGCCTGCTTACCAGTGAAGACCTCAGCTGGAAGATACACGTCTTCAAGATGGCAAATACTGCATATAAAAGACTGACCTTTCTCTTCAGAACCAGAGTATACTTCAGTACATCAGCATCTACAAATTCTTTAAAAGTTTCCAATGAGACCCACAATGGTACACTGCTTCTACGTTTGGATCTCTGCTCAGCTACATACCATGCCCTGACATTATACACTGTATGGAAGGAAAGCACACTCAGCTGATTGACATAAACTCATCCACCTTGCAACACATTCCAGCCTTTTACAGAGTTGTCGTCTGCATTTTCTATCACCGCTACTGTAACCGCCGTGCCACGGAGCTCGTCTCGTATATGTAAAGCTGTGCTTGTCTGTGTCCCACCCTCACACTCCCAACTCAGTTGTCTCCCTTCCTTTCATTGCCATATTGTGTCCACCGCTGTCCCAGCTCTGCACTAAACGGAATCTCGATCCTGGGAGCTTCTTTTGCTGCAGTCAACTACATGCCACACTCTAAGCGAAACCGTAACAACAACAACAACCTTGCCAATCACACAGGGTCTGCTAGAAAATATAGGGATAATATAATGATAATAATCCTTCCTATCATAGGCACAAAGCCTGAAATTATGAAGGAAAAGGTTTAATCACTTACATATAGTCCAGTACTCAAATAGTACCTGTGCCATTGACCCCGAAAAGATGAAAGACAAAGTCGACCGCGGCGGAAATTGAACTCAGAATGTAAAGACGAACGAAATGCCGTAAGACATTTTGTCCTATGTGCTAAGGGTACTGCTATAATAATAATAATAATAATAATAATAATAATAATCCTTTCTTGTATAGGCACAAAGCCTGAAGCGTGGTGGGGAGGGGACTAGTCGATTACTTAATTTATCGACCTCGAAAGGATGAAAGGCAAAGTCGACCTCGGTTGAATTTGAACTCAGAACGTAAAGATGGACAAAATTCGTCTAAACATTTTGCCCGGCGTACTAACGACTGTCAGCTCGAATAATAATAATAATAATAACAATTATAATGATAATGATGATGAAGATGATTCGTCTAAACAATTGGCCCGGCGTACTAACGACTCTGCCAGCTCGAATAATAATAATAATAGATGATGATGATGACCGTGATGAAGGTGCTGAAGATAATGACAATGATAATGATGAAATGCTGAAAACTTTTATCCATTTTTTTTCTTTTTCCATTATAAGAACATGGGTTTTATCAGCGTACACACACACACACACACAAATGGAGCGAAGCACTGGAATTCGGAAATACATATGAGAGAATACCCGATGAAAATCGCCTGCGCGCGGCAAGCACTCGCATCACACACCACAGTTTCATATACCCCCAACGTGTGTATTAATATTTGTATGTAAAGCTTGTGTGTGTGTGTGTGTGTGTGTGTATGTGTGTGTACGAGTGCGGGACGCTTCGAGCCAAAATGGAGACATGCAGGCATAGAAACCTATTCCTTTGCAGACAAGCAGAAACTAGTTTCTGTTCGCGTCTGCTGTGATCACACTGTAAAACAGATTGCCCAAGTAACCACATATGTTATAGTGACATCTATAGCGTGTGTGCGCGCCTATGAGAGTAAACATGCGCGCATACATACATGTATATATATATATATATAGATATATATCTATATATACTATATGTAGAAAAATACAAACTGGGACAAGAACGTAAGACATTTAGAAGACGATACAAAAAACACGGAGGGGACATTCGAAGCCTTCAATCTTCAGTCAAGAACCGGATCATCCTCGCAATTTCGGCTGATTAAATATATATGTATATATATATATGTGTGTGTGCAAAATGTGTGTATAGGGGTATAGATGTGTGTCATTAATGTTGTCTGTATCTATGTAGGAATTACTGATATATATATATATATATATATCTGTGAATATACATACATGTATACACACACATATATTCCCGTCTTTCTTGTTCTCATAATATATATATATATATATATATACACACACATAACTCCTACTAAACATGTGGAGTGCCTCTCTTTTTTTCCCTTGTCAACTCACTCCCATATATATATATATATATATACATACATATATATATATATATACTTGACGTACATGTATTTAAGGGACTCTTAAGCGACTTCATATACATACATGCATATATATATATATATATATACATACCCATGCACAGCCATTTATATATTTAAATGCATTTTACATATGTTGCCTATATATATATATATATATATCCGCACATATAATTGATTCATGTGTGTATATCATATTTACTATATTTATGAGTGTGGTTAAACAACCATGTTATTGGGTAGATAGTCGGGTGCATGGCACAGCTTGTATAATAAACTTGTTTCAGTATATCTTTCACTATACAACGTAGCGGTGTCTGCTTCAATCTCATGTTCCAAACTTCTGTAATCTCTTCTTAAGATTCAATCTTTTACACATCCGGAGTAGAGGGATTGTTAAAATCAAAGCATCGGAAACTCTTAATTCATATTTAACGAAAAATATTGTTATTTTATCTTAATTTCGACATCACCCCAAAGTAAAATAAAATATAACTTTGTGCATAAAAGACATGATTGTTGATATTATTTTTGGTGTTAATGAAAACGTTTGGACTAAAGAGACAACGTAGAGAGAGAGAGAGAGAGAGAGGGAAAGGGAAAAAATAGAAAAGAAACAAACTTTCTGTTGAATGGAATATTTTTGTCGCCTGCTTTATTGTTATTGTAAAGAAAATAACAGACGACAACTAAGTAAAACAACAAAATATTAGAAATAACAACAACAGCCATAATATAGCCGTAACAACAACTCACAGCAACATTCATTCATTATAATAGGAATAAGGAAATTTGTACGGCGACGTACCACCACTCACTTGCATCTTTCTATTTCTTGTCATTACTTGCCCATTCAATCAAACTTTGCTTAATTTACTTACTAACTCTATTTCTTCTTTACAATCCCTCCTTCCTCATTCATTCTCTATCACGCGTTTTCTTTTTCTTTTCTTCATGTTCCTTTTAAATTTCCAAATTCTTCAAAAATACACAAACAGCTTTTTCTTCTCCCTACCCACTTTTTTCCCTCCCCCCAAAAAATGAATACATATATATATATATATATATATATATATATATAAAATAATAATAATAATGTTTGCCTGTCCATGACAAGTTCATGCCAAACTAGTCTCGGCTGTTGACATGGATAAGATAACTCTCTATCTCCTGGTGACCCCCATAAGCTGCTATATGCAATGCACTCCAACCATCGCGGTTTGCAAGGCGTACATCAGCCCCAAATTTAACTAACAGTTTCACGAGTTCAAGATTACCATTTAAGCAGCTCTGATGCAAAGCTGTCTGACCTTCTGTATCGAATAGATTAATGTTCACCTTGCCCTCACGTTTTTCCAGTATCTGCTGCAACACATTTGTATCTCCATTCTTTACAGCCTCTTGAAAGTCTCTCTGATAAGGATACTGTGGCGTTCCCTGCATCTCGGCACGACTAACAGCATTCATTGCTAAATTATTTTATGGGTATTTCTTTATCTACTCGAATATATTGAAAATCTGAGGGCGTTTTATATTGTAAATAAATTATTTTAAAATAAATAAATAAATTTATGAATTTATATTTGTAATATGCATGTATTATTATATAGCGGTTAATTTATATTCATATATATATGCATATCTAAAATATGACAGATTGTTACAAAAATAACTACGATTCTTGATTTAACAAAATGGTAAAAAATCATTCACCAGGTTGTTTTGTCAACTCCGTTGTATGTGTTGTTTTCCTTAGGGTAAAACCAGAATGTTAACTTCCAAAGGTAAAAAACATTACTCCAGTAGTTCCTTTCTTCGAAGTGGTATTTCCTCTCACGTGTCTATTCGTAGCTTCTGAAACATTCCAAGGATTTCCCATAGTTTTCTATTAACATCCAACAAAAAATTCTTGAATCCATTATTTTTTGTGGGCTTTGAAATTTATTGCTCTTTCGTAGGTAGGTTAGTTCGAAAATAGTGAAGTTTATGAACTCCCAAGCCTCCACAGTTACCTTCAATCTACTACGCACGCACAGCCAGTCGGTAACTCCTTACATTAACAAGTAATAATCCTGTGAACGTTTATGGAAATGCAGGGCATATTTTTCACGATATTTTCGAAATATCGATGTAGCGCATGAAATTCCCGTTTTTATTTTTTTTTTCGTTTTTTTTTTTTTCGTTTCTTTTTTTTTTATATTTAAATTTTTCTCCGCAGTGTTTTTCTCCAAGCTATTTTTCGCCTCAAGGGTACATTTAAAAAACAAATTCACTGAGAAAATTGTCACCCGCTTTCGACTCCAACCACTTGCTTGTCAGTGCTTGGCAGCTATGACAAAATATTTTCAATACACATGAAGCGATTATTTAAATATATATTTTTTTTTATCGTCAAGGGACGTGTGTGAAGTGCTAACGCACGAAACTCTTCACCCTTGAGTCACTTTGTTGCTTCAGCTAAATATTAATAAAATATATACATACATATATATATATATATATATATATATATATATATATATATATATATATAAATGATATATACTAATGTATGGATGGATGTATATAAATAACGAAAATTTGTTCAAAAAATAACTTATTTCATATGAAAGATCTTTTTTTTTTTGGTTTTTTTTTTACGATTTCTTCGTGTCCAACTGGATTTTGTTGTTTTTAATAACCTTTCTTTCGTGTTTTCCTTCGTACGTTGTTGACACTTAAATATTGTACGATTTTAGTGATGAAAGTTCAGTGTTTGCATTTATCATCTTCGTCGTCGTCGTCGTCATCATAGTCATGACAGCCAGAACAATCATCACCGTTATCCGCTCCGGCATCACCACCTCATAGTCATTGTTGATTTTACTTGTGAGCGATGGCGATGGCGACGGTGGCGTTGGTCCTGGTTTAATAATAATAATTTCTGACGGAAAACTTTTTTTTATATTTTTCCGTCTTAACTTGTAGAAACGAAGCTGAATTCGAAGTACGACAGTTGTTTCTCGTTTCTTCTGTTCGACTTCGTTGGATGTTTGATAAAACCGTTTTCAATCAAAACTGACGACATTTCATTTCGGGATATTGCTAAGACTTAAGAAAGAAAAATAGCGAGAGAGAGAGAGAGAGAGAGAGTGTGAGAAAGGGAGTTAAAGAGAGGGAGAGAGGGGGGCACGAAGGAAAGGGAGGGGGAAGAAGCGAGTGACGGATAGGAAAGAAATTTTGAAAGAGGGGAAAGAAAAAAAACTATGACGCGAAGACTTGCAGCAGTTAGGAATAGCTGCGACTACTAGCGTATCACGCTAAAAGTAGTGACAACTGAAACTATTTCAGCTGTTTGGAGTTACTACGATAGCAGCAGCAGTAACAGCAGAGGCAGTAGTAGTAGTAGTAGTAGTAACAGCAGCAGCAGCAGCTGTTGTAGTAGTAGTAGTAGTAGAAGTAGTTGTTGTCGTTGTAGTAGTTGCAGTGAAACTTGTTGCTTCCTCAGCCGGGTAGTGTTTTTGTCCGGGGATCTGCTGCCGGTACTTCTTTCGCTGACCGATTAAATCTGAAAAGATTTATAATACAATGTCGAATATTTTATATATACATAGTTTGAAACAAGCCTCTTTCTCGTTTTTTTTTTTTTTAGCTTTCCTCCCAATAACTCGCTCGTTCCCTCTTCTCTCTCTCTCTCTCTCTCTCTCTCTCTCCAGCCCTTACTTGAGTGTGTGCGTGTGTGTACGTGCCTTTTTATGTGTGTGTGTGTGTGTGCATGCCTTTTTATGTGTGTGTACGCCTTTCTATGTGAGTGTGTATGTATGTCTTTTTCTTCCGTTCGTCCCCTCTCTCTCTCTCTCTCTATATATATATATATGTGTATGTGAAAGTAATATATATATATGTGTGTGTGTATGTGAAAGTAATATATGTGTGTGTGTGTGTGAAAGTAATATATGTGTGTGTGTGTGTGAAAGTAATATATATCTGTGTGTGTGTGTGTGCATGCCTTTTTATGTGTGTGTGTACGCCTTTCTATGTGTATGTATGTCTTTTTCTTCCGTTCGTCCCCTCACTATATATATATGTGTGTGAAATTAATATATATCTGTGCGTGTGTTTGAGTGTAGTTTGAAGTTATTCCACATTACACCTTGTATTAAATCATTTGTTCAGCTAGTACGTACTTTTTAAATATCTAAATACACACACACACACACACACACACACACACACATGTATAAACGCAGGTTACACATACAAAATGAAGCGGGAGAAATAGAGGGCTTTCTTGACAACGAGAGAGAAAGGGGCGAGTGGGTTATTGGAAGGAAAGAGAAAAGACGAGAAAGAAACCGTTTCAAAATCTTTATATGTGTAGTCGCAGAGGTGGCCGTGTGGCAAGGAGCTTGCTTATCAACCACATGGTTCCGGGTTCAGTCCCACTGCGTGGCACCTTGGGCAAGTGTCTTCTACTATAGCCTCGGGCCGACCAAAACCTTGTGAGTGGTTTTAAAACCTTTGGGATTTTTTAAAAGACCTTATGGATTTAAAACCTTATGATTTGGTAGACGGAAACTGAAACAAGCCCGTCGTATATATTCGCCGTCCTGTTTGCTTTAACCAATTTTGACCCTCCGTAAAATCCCAAAATTTTATTTAATTAGCTTAGCAGGAGCAACTGTTTTATCGAAAGCGTATATTGTTGTTAAATGCTCGAAATACGAGACAAGAAAAACAGCCAACAACTGATAAAGGCTCGTTCTTTATGTTGTTTGTCTTGTTTTCCATTTGTGTCTTTCGTTGTTCGAAAAAATACTTCATATTCCATGTAGTCGTACTTCGTATTTTTTTTTTGTTGTACACGTTTCGTGACGTCCTGTGCCCACATATGCATATGTATTTACGTATAGATGTATGTACATATACGTATGTATATATGCATGTATATATATTATTTATATTATATATGTATATATGTGTGTGCATGTTTGTGTATCTGTTTGCCCTCCCCTCCACCATCGCTTGACAACCGATGCTGGTGTGTTTACGTCCCCGTAACTTAGCGGTTCGGCAAACAGGCCGATAGAATAAGTACTAGACTTACAAAGAATAAGTCCTGGGGTCGATTTGCTCGACTAAAAGGCGATGCTACAGCATGACCGCAGTCGAATGACTGAAATAAGTAAAAGAATGAAAGAAGAAAGTGTTTGTATATGTAAATTGTGTGTGGCTGTGTGGTAAATAGCTTGTTTACCAACCACATGGTTCCGGGTTCAGTCCCACTGCGTGGCACCTTGGGCAAGTGTCTTCTACTATAGCCTCGGGCCGACCAAAGCCCGTCGTATATATGTATATATATATGTATGCGTGTGTGTGTTTGTGTGTCTGTGTTTGTCCCCCTAGCATTGCTTGACAACCGATGCTGGTATGTTTATGTCCCCGTTACTTAGCGGTTCGGCAAAAGAGACCGATAGAATAAGTACTGGGCTTACAAAAGAATAAGTCCCGGGGTCGAGTTGCTCGATTAAAGGCAGTGCTCCAGCATGGCCGCAGTCAAATGACTGAAACAAGTAAAAGGGTAAAAGAGAGAGAGAGTGTGTGTGTGTATGTGAGGATATTTTCTCGCACTAGTGTATGTATGGAGAAAACTTCTCGGCATTCCACCATCACGCCCTCTTCCTCGCTATTTCCATCATCATCATCATTAGCATCATAACCGGCAACCACACTTACCGGCATCGCCCTCTCCACCATCACGCCACCACTGCTATCATCTCCCAAACTGCTGCTACGTGGTTATCAGATCTGCTAGAAATAACAACCAAATCTCCCTTAAATCACTCTCTGTTATCTTTGAGGTGGGGGAGAAAAGAACCCATTGAATAATGTGGTAGTTCTTGATTTCCTGCACATAGGGAATGGTGGGATAGCCACGGCTAGAACGCTTTTGATCATAGGTCTACTTGATTATGACTAACTTGGAGCTCAGCAATACAACCAAAAACCATGGAGTCACTACATTAACCTGCTAGAAATCGTAGATTAATTCACCTCCAATCCACACTACACTGCATGGGATAAAGTACTCGTTATATTCCCACAAAACATAAAGGATGGTCATGGCTAGAACGTCATCAGTCAAGCGTTGCTAGGAACTTGGTTTACCTGGGGTTAAACAACAACAGCAGCAGCAGTAGCACGAATATCCAGGATACCCTGATGTGGTCATAGGCGCTGCTAGAAATAGCAGTCAAACTTTTCTTCAGTTCATGACTGCTTATCGTCTGCAATAAGAAATGGAGAGACAAGGCGGTGACCTGGCAGAAACGTTAGCATTCCGGGCGAAATGCTCAGTGGTGTTTCGTCTGCCGCTACGTTCTGAGTTCAAATTCCGCAGAGGTCGACTTTGCCGTTCATCCTTTCGGGGTCAATAGATTAAGCACCAGTTGCGTGTGACACCTAGGCCAAGTACTTTCAACTGTAGCCTCAGGGTGACCAATGGTAGTATGTATGTATGTATGTATGTATGTATGTATGTATGTATGTATGTATGTATGTATGTATGTATGTATGTATGTATGTATGTATGTATGTATGTATGTATGTATAGTGAATCAAAGCAAAGAAGAACAAACAAAAAACAATAACGTGAGGACGTGGTACAAGTACTGTATCATCAGACGCTCAGAAAAGGAAGGAAAGAGGATTTAACGTTTCGAGCCAAGCTCTTCGTCAGAAAAAGAGAAGGAAAGTACAAAGAAAGGGAGACGGACGGCGGAAGGAAAATCACCAACGATACACTTGAAATACATATCTCTCTCTCTCTCGCTCTCTCTCTCTATTATAATATATATATATATATATTATATATATATATATATATATATATAATATATATATATATTATATATATATATATATACATACATATGTATACACACACACACACATATATATATATGTAGTCTTTTACGTGTTTCAGTTATTTGACTGCGGCCATGCTGGAGCACCGCCTTTAGTCGAACAAATCGACCCCAGGACCTATTCTTTGTAAGCCTAGTACTTGTTCTTTAGGGCTCTTTTGCTGAACCGCTAAGTTACGCGGACGTAAAAACACCAACATCGGTTATCAAGCGATGGTGGGAGGGACAAACACACACACACAGGACAGGCTTCTTTCAGTTTCCGTCTACAAAATCCACTCACAAGGATTTGGTCTACCCGAGGTTATAGTAGAAGACACATGCCCAATGTGCCACGCAGTGGGACTGAACCCGGAACCATGTGTGGTTGGGAAGCAAGCTTCTTACCACACAGCCACTCCTGCGCCCATGTGTCCTACCACCGCTTTTATAGCCGCTGTTGGTGTGTTTATGTTCCCATGACTTAGCAGTTCAGCTAAGAATGAAAATGGTAGAATGAGCATCAGACTTTAAAAATATAAGTACTGAGATCGATTCATTCGTCCACAGTTTGCTCAAGACAGTGCTCCAGCATGGACCCAGTCTAATCACTAAAGCAAGAAAAGATGTACTCAGAAGTAAACTCAGAAAATGTACTCAGAAATTTATTCACCCGCCATACTTTGACAAGAAATCAAAGGTCTACCCTTTTCTTTTTTTAATTCCTTAATCAGGGTCGAAAGGCGCTGCCCATGACCTTTTACGGGAGCTCTGAAGCTCCTGTGACATTTTTCAGGAGCTCCGAAGACAGGAAGTTGTCCTTACATTGAATACCTGGTCCCACAGAGCAGAATCCAACGACTGAGTCCGCCTCCCAAATAGGATGCGGCAGGATTCGAACTCATAATGCAGAGAGCCACTACGAACATCGCAAGAAGTCCGATGATGTTCTAACGATTCTGCCAGTCAGCAACCTCTGGTCTGGTCCTGTATTTATTTATTTATTTATTCATTTATTTATTTATCAACCCCGGAAAATGAAAAACAATGCTGACATGGCTGGATTTGAAACCAAAACGTAACCAACCGAAACAAATACCGCGGGGTTCTAATGGCTCCGGTGTCTAATGAGATTGCCAATTATCTAAGACGGTTATTAAGACTGAAACATGTCCAGATTTGTTTTCCCTGCTTGCCACAATAATTAAAATAATATTGGTTTCAAATTTTAGCACAAAGCCAGCAAGTTCAGGAGAGAGGGTAAGTCGATTAGATCGACCCCAGTACTCGACGAGTACTTATTTTATCGACCCCGAAATGATAAAAGACAAAGTCGACCTCGGCAGAATTCGAACTCTGGGCGTAAAAGACGGACGAAATACTGCAAACAATTTCTGCTCAGCGTACGAACGATTCTGTCAGCTCACCGCCTTATTAATAATTAAAATAATATTAATTATTCTCTAATTTTGTCTTGTATCCACGGCATTATTATTTCTGTGTTTTTTTTTCTTCTTTTTGAAGAATAGGTCGCGGTCTCAAAGCGACGAAAATATTTTGACAAATTAAATTTAAATGTTGAAGTGAATCTAACGGATATTGGGTGTTTCTTAAATGGCTTATAAACACCTTCCACGCTGCAATTGTTTCCGTTCCAGCACACGATCTCACATCAGGGCACTTGCCATGCAAGTACATCTCCGATATTTCTTTCATTAAATATACCAACATATCGATCACCACTGCCACTATCGCCCTACCACCACCATCGCCAAAACTAGCCCACCACCGCCAGCATCACCACCAACTCCGCCATCACTACCATCATCACAACTACCACCACCACCACCACCACCACCACAAACATTACTAGCATCACCACCAGCCCCAACACCCCCATCGCATTCCCTACCACAGCAATTGAGTGACACCAACACCATTCCCCACCACGAACCAACCTGCTAGGAAAAACAGCTTAATCTCCCTCAAGTAACACTTCACTGCTTTAGAAAAAGGCACGTTGATTAAAATGGTCGTTTTTCTTGCCCCTGAAAGGAATGCCTTTGATCATGGGTTTACTGGATCAGGGCCGACCTAGGGCCAAACAACAACAAGAACAACATAAACATAAGCACAGGCGTGGCTGTGTAGTTAGAAGTTTGTTTCCCGACCACATGGTTCCGGGGTTCAGTCCCACTGCGTGGCACCTCTGACAAGTGTTTTCTACTATAGCCTTGGGCCGACCAAAGTCTTGTGAGTGGATTTGGTAGACGGAGACTGAAAGTAGCCCGTCGTATATATGTGTGTGTGTGTGTGTGTGTGTGTGTGTCCAACTGGTTGTCAACTGGTGTTGGCGTGTTTACGTCCCCATAACATAGCGGTTCGGCAAAACAGAGCGACGGAATAAGTACCTAGCTTGTAAAAAAAAAATAAGCTCTTCGACTGAACATTCTTCAAGGCGGTGCCCCAGCATGGCCGCAGTCTAAATGACTGAAACAAGTAAAAGATACAAGATAAAAAATTGTTCCAGCAGTGGTAAGCATCCCTAAACTCCACCGCCACCACTGTCATAAATAACCACCACCACCACCATGAACATAAGCTCAACAACCAATAACCACCACTCAAACGCCACCACCACTTCCACAGCCACACAAAATCCCATCACTGATACCACCGCCAAAACAAAAAAGAAGAAAAAAAAAAAGCTTAAACTCAACCAACAGTAACCCCCACTTAACGCCACCAAAGCCGCCGCCACCACCAGCGCCACCATCGCCGCCGCCGCCGCCACTTCTTCAATCTCCTCCAACCACCCACCTCCGCACAAACCGCCACCAGCTCCTCCACACACACGCACCTACACTCCTCCCCGCCGCCGTCACCTCCTTACAAACGTGCGGGTCGACGCTCATTGGTATAAATAGCATTGTCCAATAG
This sequence comes from Octopus sinensis, assembly GCF_006345805.1. Taxonomy (NCBI): domain Eukaryota; kingdom Metazoa; phylum Mollusca; class Cephalopoda; order Octopoda; family Octopodidae; genus Octopus; species Octopus sinensis. The sequence continues at coordinate 33,746,697 of NC_042998.1, forward strand.
AATAATAGCGAGCTTTTAATTCAGCAGCGGCAAGCGTGGGAAAAAAACTGTCGATGGAAGAAGATGAACAATAATAACAAGAACAAGAACATGAAGAAATAGAACTAAAATAACAAGAAGAAGAAAAAAGAAGTAAAAGAAGTAAAAGAAAGAAAAGAAAAAGGAAAACAAGCAAACCGCAAACCATCAAACGCTTCCACATACATACATACATACATACATACATACATACATACATACATACATACATACATACATACATACGTACATACATACATGCATACATACATACATACATACATATACTATATAAGTTGTGGTGCGGGGTGGCGGTGAAAAACGCCTTCCCAGGCGAAGTGAAAGAAGGATAAGGGGATACGCGAAAAGAAAGATGTAAATAAAAAAAAAAGAAAACAAAATAAATAAGAATAAAATCACAAAATGAAGTAAGACGAAATGGGGTGGGCACGAAAGACTTAAGCAAGTGTCCCTTTTTCTGTTCGTCTAGATTTTGCCCGAGGTTGTGTTTGTTTGAAAAGTGAACAGAAATTCCAATATGCAAGTCATCAGCTTGAACGTTGTGTGTGTGTGTGTGTGTGTGTGTGTGTGCGTGTGCGTGTGCGTGTGCGTGTGTGTGTGTGTGTGTGTGTGTTGCATGTAAGGGAGCGCGTGTGTGTAGAAATGGAAATTGGGTGAAAACGAAACTAAAGTTGAAATATATTAACAAAGAGCAGAAGAAGAAAAAAAAAACTCCTAATTTAAAGCAGTGTCTGGGAGTGAGGGACAGATAGAGAGACAGAGAGACAGACAGACAGACAGAGAGAACGAGAGAGAGAGAGAGACAAAGAGTGAACGAGAGACAGACAGACAGACAAACAGAAGACAGAGATAGATAGATAGAGAGAGAGAGAGAGAGAGAGAGAGAGAGAAGTGTAATAGATATAGCATGCTGTTAAAGCATTTGGAATGAGAGAGAGAGAGAAACAGAGAGAGAGAGATGGGGAAGAAGTAGTATGTAAGATAGATAGATAAACAGAGATAGATAGATAGATACATAGATACATAGATAGAATAACACAGCCAAAGAGTGAGAAGTAGATACACACACACATATATATATATATATATATATATATATATATATATATATATATATATATATATATATATATATATACATATATAAATATATATATATATATATATATACATGCATATATATATACAAACATACATACACACGCAAAACTTACATAATACACGTACACACACGAAGACATACACATACACACATGTTATGCCTGTCTGTATACAAAACAACGTGGGACAGAAAAACTGACAGCAGAAAGACTCGGTTATAAAACAGAAAAACCACAAAAATATTTTATAAGATATTTACAGACGCACAAATAGTTTTTTTTTTATTTTTTATTTCTTCTATCGTTTACTCGTTTCTGTCATTTACAAAGTGGCCATGCTGGGGCATCGTCTTGAAGAATTTTAGTCGAACAAATTGACCACAGCACTTATTATTTAAGCCTCGTACAGGATCTTTTCGGTTTGAACGGCAGTTTTTTTTCTAGCGGTGTCATATGAAATTGTCACCCATAATTATGACCCTAGTATCGATCTATTGCATTTCAGTCTGTTTTAGGATTAGGGTTAGTTAGGGTTAGGGGTAGGATTAGGGGTGGGGGGAAGGGTATCTTTTTTCTTCACAAATGTAAATAAACCCAATTTGTTTTCTTAACGAGGGACATATTCATACCGGCACAGATGTTTTTGTTTACTTCAATAGACGTCATTGATTGGTTGAAATTGCAGAAATTGAAGAAAAAAACAACAAATATCTTACAAACTATAGAATTTTCTCAAGAAAGCCAAGAGAAAAAGATGTTTTATAAACACATTCTACCAGTATACGAAGTTTAAAAGTGTTTAGTTACGTGGAAATTATTTTTAAAAACTGCTGTTCAAACCGAAAAGATCCCTCGTACATATTCTATCGATGTGTTTGCCGAACCGCTAATTTACTGAGACGTATTCATACCAGTTGTCGAATGATAATGGAAGACAAGCACAGATATAAAGCCACACGCACATATATATATATATATGTGTGTGTGTGTGTGCGCGCGCGCGCAGAAGTGACTGTATAGTAAGAAGCATTCCGGGTTCAATCCTACTCCGTGGCACCTTGGGCAAGTGTTTTCTACAATAGCCTCGGGTCATCAAAAGCCTTGTGAGTGGATTTGGTAGACGGAAACTGAAAGAAGCCCTTGTATATATATAATATAATATATATTATATATATATGAAAAAAGGTTTGAAAATGCAATTTAAACGATGTTTATTTACTTAACCGGTTCACTCTTTGGTAAAAGATTGTCAAAGGTACATTGAATATTATGGGTTCAAAAAAAGTTTTTTACATAATTGTCACATTGATATTATGAATTCAAAAATGTTTTTTTATACATACTTGTCACATTAATGTAAACTACAAAATGTATAAATATAGTATAAAAAAGTTCAATAGTATGATGAGAATATTTGGAAAAATTGGCAGAAAAGAATAAAACAAATATATTATGTGGAAATTTGGTTGCGTTAATTATGGTTGTCGCAAATGTCACATTACATGTATATATATACAGTCTTTGGTAGAAATGACATGTTAAAGACATAAGGAATGTAATAGTTTGTGTGAGAAAGCTTGTAATATTGACAGAGAAAATTAAAATGGATATTTTAGACATCTCAGAATATTTTGAATCGAAGGCGAGAATTTGTTTTTTTACTGACCTGTTTGTTTAGCAGACAGTTGAATTGAGAGAAAAAAAGATATGTACCCAGTTTGGTTTATACTTCCCCTTCAAGCATCAGTGATTTTGGGGTTATTGGGAGGTGAGTAGATGCGGTGTGAATAGATTGTGTCCCGTGTGCCGCTGGTCAGACAGCGTCTGTTTGTCACACACATATATACACACACACAACAACAATACACACACACATAGTATACACACACACACCACATACACCAACACACACACACAGAACACACACACACAAAACGCACCACATATATAATATATACACACAGCACACAAATATAACATGTATTTATTATAATATACACACATATATAACACATACACACACAACCCACACACCCACACACCACCACACCACACCATATATACATATAAATATCACACAAATGCATGCAATATACATACGCAATACATACATATATAGTATATATAATATAGAAATGCATATACATATATACATATATACATATAATAGTGTTTACATACACATACATAGATATACCACATATACACACAATATACATACATACAATGCATACACATACACGTACGCATACATATTTTTTCACACACATACACACACATATATATATAAAATTCACACACACACCCACACACACAAAATACAAACCTATAGCGTACACACTCAAATATATCTCTACATACCGCACACACACACAAACAATGTACTCACATATACACACATACCATGCATATACACACACAGCACACACATATATATATATATATATATATATATATATAAAAACAAATACACATGTAAATACATACACACGTACACAATGCTCACACACACACACACACATACACACACACACGCACACAGTGCACACACACACACACATATATACACACACGTGCACACACACACACAACGCGCGCACACACACACCACATACACACACGCACACAGTGCACACACACACACACACACATACATATACACACGCGCACACACACACACACACAACGTGCACACTCACACACACACACACAACACTCACACACACACCATATATATATATATATATATATATATATATATATATATATATATATATAAGCAGCGAGCTGGCAGACACTTAGCGCGCCGGGCGAAATGCTTAGCGGTATTTCGTCTGCGTTCAAATTCCGCCGAGGTCGACTTTGCCTTTCATCCCTTCGGGGTCGAAAAATTAAGTACCAGTTACGAACTGGGGTCGATGTAATCGACTTAATACCTATGTGTGTCCTTGTTTATTCCCTCTGTGTTTAGCCCCTTGTGGGTAATAAAGAAATAGGTATTTCGTCTGCCGTTACGTTCTTAGTTCAAATTCCGCCGAGGTCGACTTTGCCTTTCATCCTTTCGGGGTCGATAAATTAAGTACCAGTTACGCACTGGGGTCGATGTAATCGACTTAATCCCTTTGTCTGTCCTTGTTTGTCCCCTCTATGTTTAGCCCCTTGTGGGCAATAAAGAAAATATATATATATATATATATATGTGTGTGTGTGTGTGTGTGTGTGTGTATGTATATGTATATATATATATGTATGTATGTATTTGTGTGCCTGTGTTTGGCCACCATCGCTTGACAACCAATGCTGGTGTGTTTACGTCCCCGTAACCAAAGCGTTCACCAAAAAAGAGGGACAGAATAAGTAGTAGGCTTACAAAGAATAAGTCCTGGGATCGATTCGTTCCACTTAAAGGCGGTGTTCCAGCATGGCCGTGGTCAAATGACTTAAACAAGTAAAAGAATTATAAAAAACAAGAGAATACACACACACCACACACACACACACACATATTATATATATATATATATATATTTGACACTGAATTATTGGAAGTCCACCTGAAGATTGTCGATCAAGACAAGAAACGATTGTAGTGGCGGTTTTTTTGACTATTTATTAAAATTTTATGTATTGATTAAGTCTTTCCTTGTTTGTTTTGCAAAATAGTGGTTTTGTCTCTAATAATATTTTATAATATTTTACTATAAAATTGGATTTAATCCTAAATCTGATTTTTTCCCTGTAAATTTGGATTTATCCCTAATATTTAATATATATATATATATATATATATATATATATATATATATATATATATATATATATATATAAATTAAAAGGAGACAAGAAGTGGAACGAACGACGAATCGAAACGAACCCGACGCGAGGCGTGTCAGACAATAATGTAATAAATAAAAATATATGCATACATACAAACATATATGTACGTACCTACATCTACATGTATATATAAGTACATGCATATATAAGTAAATATACGTGAGTACAGGACACCACAACAAGTCGTAGAAACGGAAAAAACAAAAATTTACAAGAAAACAAGTACAGGACAAGCTACATAAGGAAAAATCCACCGTCATCAGCTGTCGCTAGTTAAACTCAAGCGTGTTTCGAAGGCAAGACAGGACACCTCGTCAACTAGGCCTTCCTGCGAGAGAATATATATATAAAAGTACAGGCGTGGCTGTGTGGTAAGAATTTTGCTGCTCGGCCTCAAGATTCCGGGTTCGATCCCACCACGTAGCACCTTGGGCAAGAGGCTTCTACTATAGCTTCAGCTTGACAAAAACCTTGTGAGTAGATTTTGTTGACACAGACTGAAAGCCCGTCATGTATATACGAGTATCTGTGTATGTGTGTTTCTTTGGTTTTGTGCTTTTCTCTGACCATTGCTTAAGAACCGATGTGGTGCCTGAAAAGTTAGACATGTGGTAATGGCATCTTCATGTAGCCTCATGTTTTAGCCTAACTTTTTTCCAGTTACTTTCACAGCTTAAACCGGTGCCCACTGTGCGTCTGCAGTGGAGACATTTATCAAAATTGTTGGCTTTATGAGGATGTTATCACACCTAGTATATAAATTTTAGTATTGCCTATAAGGCTGGGGCATATGTTTCAAATTTCCCTCAGACTTTTAGCAGGAGGTGAAGACAGACAGACAGATAGACAGACAGACAGACAGACAGATAGATAGATAGATAGATAGATAGATAGATAGATAGATAGATAGATAGATAGATAGATAGATAGATAGATAGATAGATAGGTTGTGTATTAGTGCTATTGGTAGCTAGTGGCTTGAAGTTCACCAGGAGGGCGCACCTCTGATGGCAACCATAAGATAGTTCGTATTTCCTGTTAGTAGATACTGCAGGCTAGTGGAGAATGAGCAGTTTGTCATGGAGGAAATAGATAGACAGACAGACAGACAGACAGAAAAATAGATAGATAGATAGATAGATATGTTGGTAGGAACGTACGTAGGTAGATTGTTGGTTGACGCCACCAAAATTAACAATCATATCGTTAAAGGTGCGAAATTGTTATGACTTTTGGACGATAATTGAAGAGAGAGAGAGCATGTCCGTGTCTTGTGTGGAAAATTTCCGCGTGTTACTTTGTCATCCTTCTGCGCAATGTTTGTATACACACACACACACACACACACACACACACACACACGCACACACAAATAAGTATATAGATAGACGTTTGGAGAAAAGGTTTTATAAAGAGAGGGGAGACGAAGTGAAAAAAGGGAAGAAGATGAGAGAAGAAAGATATGAAAATGAAGGTTGTTGAAAATTAACTGTTGTTTCTATTTAGTACAAGCTCGACTTTAGTCGAGCCGAAGATGAAAAGCATTCCAGCTGTGACCATCTCTTCTAAGACTAATTTATTTAAAACATTTTCTTATTTAAGACGGTAAGATGCAACTTGGGGTAGAAGGTTTACCTGTTATTTCTAGCAAATCAAATTAATAAATTAATATACACACAGTATGCAAACTTAAGGAGGCGCAATGGCCCACTAGTTAGGGCAGCGGACTCGCGGTTGGAGGATCGCGGTTTTGATTGTGTGTGTTTATTGAGAGAAAACACCTAAAAGCTCCACGAGGCTCCGGCAGGTGATGGTGGTGACCCCTGTTGTACTCTTTCGCCACAACTTTCTCTCCTACAACTTTCTCTCACTCTCTCTTCCTGTTTCTTGAGTCCCGTCCAGCTGGGCGGGGGGGGGACACATACGCCATAGAAACCGGGAAACCGGGCCCATGAGCCTGGCTAGGGTTGAAAAGGGCGACGTTTACATTCATGCAAACTTAAAGTGGAGGTTGTTATTTAGTCTCAAGTTGGCGCCGATTTAGCATATCTATTGCTAAAGACATTCCAACTGCGACTATCCCTTGTTGTTTCCGGACAGAACGTGCCTCCTTCGACTTCATTGTTTAAAAATAGATTTGAAGGAGACGTGGTTGATTATTCGAGCAAATCGAGTAACCATGAAGAGGTTT
>NC_042998.1:33763863-33773366 GCF_006345805.1 Octopus sinensis
TAATGCGTGAATCAACAGAAAAACTTCATTATTATGTAAGAGAGAGATGGGAAGAGACAACAGAGAAGGAGGGAAAGAAAGAGAGAGAGAAACACACATACACGCACACACACACACACACACACACACACACACACACAGAAGGAGGAAAAAAGAAAGTGAGCGAGAGACCGGGATAGATTGCCATGCAGATAACGAAGTGAAGAAGAGATGAATAAATCGTCTGACATATGCTGCGTCCTCAATTTAAAAATCCATCGCTCCTCATTACAGTGGAAGACTCAGGTTCTACACAGACATACATGCATCTATCTATTTATCTATCTATCTATCTATCTATCTATCTATCTATCTATCTATCTATCTATCTATCTATCTATCTATCTATCTGCCTATCGTGTCTGTATGTGTATGTATATATATATATATATATATAATGTTGTATAATTATATATATATATATATTATATATATATATATAATATAATGTTTGTGTGTGTATATATATATATATATATATATATATATATATATATATAATGTTTGTGTGTATATATCTATATATATATATATCTAAAGGTTTGTGTGTATATATCTGTATATATATATAATGTTTGTGTGTATATATCTGTATATATATATATATATATAATGTTTGTGTGTATATATCTGTATATATATATATATATATATATATAATGTGTGTGTGTATATATCTATATATATATATGTGTGTGTGTGTGTGTATATATATATATGTGTGTGTGTGTGTGCGTATATATATATATAATGAAATTTGTTGATGACGAATTAAACGAAACACATCTCATTATTTGACGGTCATATAATCATAAGGATACATGCTATAGAACCGTTCACTCATTCACTCCACTTGACATTGTTATAAATGTATTTTAGCAGAATTGAAGATAGTCTCTAGACTGCGGAAGTTGTGGGCGCTTACACATATTATATAATTAATATATTTCTTTTCTTTTCTTTCTATTTTCTCTCTTGCCACTAAATCGGCTGTTTTATAGCTGCCTGATGACTTTTTATGTTCTGACATCTAGTGAGAAAGAGCAGTAAGGCAATTTCATTTCGGCAAGATATAATTGATTCTTATTTTATTGATACAGCCCAAATGTAAGCCAAAGTCCGCCTAGACAATCGAGTGCGATGGTGTAAGACGATATCACACGAGTAAGCAATTACCTCGGCTTCTAATGTTAAGTTCTCGAGCCTAGCTTTTCTCGTTCTGTCTCTGCTCTTTGTAAACGAAGAGCTGTCATTTTGTTTTGGTAAAACAAGTACCATTTATCTTTTAGCTTTTACTTGTTTCAGTCATGCTGGAGCACCGCCTTGAAGAATTTAGGTCGAACAAATCGATCACAAAACCTTTTTAAAGCCTGATTCTATTCTGTCGCTCTCTTATGCCGAGCCGCTAAGTGACGGGAACGTAAACAAACCAACGCCGATTGCAAAGCGGTGGCAGAGGACAAACACAGACGCAAAAGCACACACACACACACACACACACACACACACACACATATACGATGGGCTTGTTTCAGTTTCCGTCTACCAAATCCACTCACAGGGTTTTGGTCGGCCTGTGGTTATAGAAGATTCCATGCAGTTGGACTGAACCCGGAGCAATGTGACTGGGAAGCAAACTTCTTACACAGTCACAAGCGATGACTCTGTCTCTAACGCTAAGTCCTCGAGCCTAGATTTTTCCCGTTCTGTCCCTGGTCTTTGTTAATAAAGAAATGTCGTTTTGTTTTGGTAAAACAAGTTCTTTGATCTGATTAGTTTTTGTATTACTATGCAACAAAATAATATAAATTACTAGCAGTATCGCCCGGCGTTGCTCGGGTTTGTAAGGGAAATAACTATAAAGCATTTTTAGAGAGTTATAGCCAAAAAATAGCAAAAATATGCATCAAAAATGGAAAAAATATGATGGTAATTTTTTTTTAAATCGTTGACTCATCGTAGACATTTTTAGAGAGTTACTTCCCTTATATTTAAAAAAATATGCATTAAAGTGGAAAAAAATGATGGTAAATTATTTTTAAAATCGTAGACTCATCGTAGACACGCGCTATTACCCAGAAGGGCTCGATATGAATCACGACTATAAGATACCCGGTTTTGGTTAAACTGCACCGCAAAATGTGGGAGTAGTTAGGAATCTAAATCGGAGTAGACAGACACACAACTTCACTTTTATATATAAAGATTTGATGAAAATTTTAAATTAAAAACATAACTTTTACCTTTTACATGTTTTAACAAATGGACGGACCCTGGACATGCTGTGGTACCGGCCTGAAGGATTTAACCGAACGAATCGACTGCAGTGCTTGTTTTTTTAAGGTCTGACATCGATTTTGTTTGCCGAACCGCTAAGTTACAGGAACGTAAACAAACCAGCACCGGTTTAAAGTGGTGGGGGTAACAAACACAAATACAACGATACACACACTTATTGTGTCATGTGTATACAAATAGATGTATGACTGCTACTGTTCAGTTTAGAATTCCACGTAGGTTATCATAACCCAGTCTGCTTCCAGTATTGTGGTTAAACAGCTACTGTACCTAGTAGTCATACTAGTCATGAATTACAGACCAAATTGAGAAGAAATTATGATAAACGCGGATTTATTTCATTTGTGCCTACGCGGCACGTTTTACCATTGTGAGTGTTTCGAACTCTGCATAAGATGTTTCAAGTTCAATTAATATTAGCTCTCTGTAACATAATGCAAGAAAGTAGTCCCCCATGATCCGTTGTGGTTAAGCACTTAATTACACTTGGAATATCAAATGCAGAGTTCCAAACAACCACAATGGTGAAACGTACGTAGGAACAAAATTATATTAACTTGTGTTTTTCGTAATTTCTCATATATACATCCATATGGAATACTAGTGGAATATTCCCATGAAAACTTCTGTCAAATGTAAACATAACAGGCCAGATATTGTTGCTTGGGGCAAATGGGCAAAGGTACGTAGAGTCATAGAGGTCAGCTGCCCAGCAGATATAAATATCTCTTTGAAAATCAAAGAAAAAGAGGATACCTTTGGACAACTGCTTCGAAACCTCCAGACTAGGAATTCATATTCATACCAATAATAATTGGAGCACTAGGTTTTGTTAGTAAATACTTAAAGGAGAATTTGGATAAACTGGAATTTTCAGAAAGTGAAATCGACCGGCTAATTTGTACATTACGAGTGGAATCTGTGAGTGGAACAATAAAAATATGCAAGACTTTTCTCAAGTTTCAAATATGAAACTGTCTGTGTTAACTACATCCCAAAGATGGAACCTTGTATTTTTGTTGGAAACCGATTCCCTCCTCAGTGGAAGATTTATAACAATTAAAAAAATAGAAGAGACATACACACATACACACACACGCACACACACATAACCACATGTGAATCGTTGGCGATTTCTTTCCTCTGTCTTCTTTTTCTCTTGGACTTTCCTCCGTCTCCTGTTTCTGACGAAGAGCTTTGCTCGAAACGTAAAACCATCTTTCTTTCCTTCCCTGAGCGTCTGCCAATACTTTGCATGTACCACGTCCTCGCGTTGTTGTATTTTTCTTGTGTCTGTTCATCGTTTTTGTCTTTTTTATTTACTATATATATAAGTGTGTGTGTATGTGTATATATATATATATATATATATATATATATATATATATATATATATATATATATATAATATATATATATATCGCCATGATAGATCGTTAGCCACTACACGCATTTTTTCTCTCCTTGTTTTTTTCTGTGTCCTTTTCTGTAGAAGAGCGTAGGCTCGAAACGTAAAAGACTTTTTTCTATTCCTGAGAGTTATACTGATGCATCTGTTTGTTTTGTACACCACCTGTCTTAGTCTTTTGGTTTTTTTTCGTAAACTCTCCCTATATATATATATATATATATATTATATATATATATATATATATATAATATATATATATATATTATATATATTATATATATATATATATAATATATATATATATGGGATTTCCACAATATTTCCGTCGATTAAATTCACTCACAAGGCATTGGTGGGCCCCAGTAGACACTTGCTCAAGATGCCCCGCAGCGGAAATGAGCCGAAGACCACGTGGTTGTCAAGTGAACTTCTTAACCACACAGCCTATATAAATAGAATTAAAGAAGAAAACAATCTAAAAAAAAAGGACAATCAAAATAGTACGAACAAAATATCATACTTCTTAGGAAGTTAATCTTTTCTTGATCTTACTCCCGTTGTTAAATTTAATATTTCTTTATTGCGAAAAGTGTATATCTGAAACTTTTATTCCGAAAGCTTGCATGGGGTATGATTAACGGATATTATTGTAATGTTTATCTCTCTGTGATTGTCTAAGCTTTCAGACAAATAGGTATATTTTCTTAGCGGCGACCGAAGACTGCTGCTTGTTTGTCTAGACTTTAGATACAGGGTCTCTGCAATATATTGTGGTTTCATACGCTTTACGGTATAAAACTTTGTGGTTCAGGATAATTTCTTTAATACGGTGATCTCATTTTCTGGCATTCAGTTGTCATTCGCTGACAATCTTTCGGTTCACGAATCGTTAAGCTTTCACATTTTCTAAAATAAGCCATATTTTATTTATTTTTTCTTTTCTCTTTTACTTGTTTTCACTCATTAGACTGCGGCCATGCTGGGGCACCACCTTGAAGAAATCATGGTCGAATGAATCGATCCATAGGACGATTTTTTCTTTTTAAAGCCTGGTACTAAATTTATCGCTTTGTTTTACCGAACCGCTGGGTTACGGGGACGTAAGCGAACTATAACCAGTTATCAAGCGGGAGTAGTGGGGGCACAAACACAGACACAAAGACACACACAACGCTCACACACACACATGCATAAATGTAGTAATGCAGATAAATACAATTAGGCTTCACGCGTGCACGCACGCACACACACATACATACACACACATACATACATACACACATGCATACATACGTACATACATGCATACATACATACATACATACATACATACTTACATACATACATACATACATACATATATGTAGCTGTGGGTAAGAAGCTTGCTTCCCATCCACATGCTTCTGGTTTCAGTTCCAGTGCGTGGCACCTTGGGCAAGTGTCTTCTGCTATAGCCTCGGGCCGACCACAGCCCTGTGACTGGATTTGGTAGACGGAAACCGAAAGAAGCCTGTCGTATATATATATATATACATTCGCGTGTTCATCTCTGTGTTTGTACCTCCACCATCGCTTGACTATCGATGCTGGTTTGTTTACGTCCCCGTAACTTAGCGGTTCGACAAAAGAGTCCGATAGAGTAAGTACCACTAAATAAGTCCAGGGATCGATTTCTTCGACTAAAAGTAAAAGAATAAAAGAATCTACACACACACACACACCACACACACACACACACACACACACACACACACACACACACACACTCATAGACACGTATATCTAAATGTATTCAGAAAGATAAACATATACATACATACATATACACGCAAACATATTTACATAAAGTTAAGAAATTAATACTAAAAAGAGAATACATAATTTCTTAACCCGACAGCTGTTTTAAGAAGCTCGGGATTACTTAAAAATCGTAACGTTCATAATTTACAGGTGGAATATCAAAATGTCTCGGGTGTGCAACCAGTAAAGATTCCTACATAGATATTACAAAAAGTTCACCTTCACTCGTTAAGAGAAGATTACGACAGGCTTCTTTCAGTTTCCGTCTACCAAGGCTGTGTGTATCAGATACACACAGAAACACACACATACGTGCGCACAGAAACATACTCTGGGTAAATGCACAATCTTACATCATCTCAGCGAGATATTTAATCACAGATCGCCCTCAATAACTCAGCAGTTAAGCTTATAAACCATGCATGGGCAACCTGCGGCCCTCGACATGTTGTTGTGCGGTGCTTGATGTGTTTCTAGGTCACTAATTTTTACAAGCGAAAACTTTTTCTCAAATTTTCCAATTATTAACCTTATCATTATCATTAGGAAATAAGGAAAGAGATGCGAGCTTAATGTTCGAGGGGGTGTATGAAAAGTCTTGAGCCTCAAACTAAAAAAAAGTCATGGTACAAGACTTCTGATGAAGGTACAAGACTTCAAGGCTCAAAGACTTCAAGGCTCAAAACGTTTCATACACCCTTCGCAAACTCTCATACTAAGACAAATAAAATTAAGAAGAACTACAGAAACATTCAGTGTGAAATGAGCAAGTAATATTTCATGCATATGTGTTTTATCGTGCGGCCCTCTACCACTTGGAAATGGTAAGATGCGGCCCCAGTTGACGAAAAGTTGCCCATCCCTGGTATAAACAAACCTAAGGTTTGTTCAAATATGTTTGTGGCGTATTTCAACTTCTAAAAGCAATTTCAAATGCAGCTTACCTTGGAGAAGAAAACTCTCACTTATGGTAAAAGGTGTAAATACACTATTAATCAGCTCAGTGGTGCCCTCTGTTAGGCCTCTAGAAGCATTTCTAGCTCGTTAAGCTTTCGTAGGGAATAGCGATAAAAGATCAATTACCTTTAGAAATTAAGATATGTCACAAACATGTTGTAAAGCCTAGTGTGTTCATTTCCCATTACTGATCATGGAGTTGTGTCTATGTGTATGATTGTGAGTGTATGTATGTGTCGCTTGACCTAATGTGTGTGTGCGTGTGTGCATGCTTGGATTTGTGTATGTGTGTGCATGTGTGTGTATGTTTGTGTGTGTACGTGTGTGTATGTGTGCACATGCGTGTGTCGCGCACAGCAGATTGGTCAAGAAGTTCGTTTCGCATTCATGAGTTTCTGACGTTGACTTCAATGAGTGACGTTTTGGACAAATGTCTTTTATCACAACCAAGAGTCAACCCAGAGTTTATGATCAAAGTCGGGTCGATGGAATTTGTGTAAAAACTCATTGGGGAGATTGTGCAGTTAATTCAAACATCCAGCTTTACTGCATATTGCATCACGTGGATTCGACCCGAGAACATATTAACGGCACATGTGTCTGAGGTATACTCAGCCGTTTACGCGTTAATTTAGCGAGGAGCCATTCAGTTGATCGCACAACTAATTTATCATCGTCGTCATCATCATCATCATCAGTCATTATTCATTGACACCGAAGTTGTATTCGTCGTCGTCGTCATCATCACCAACAACATTTTTATCATTAACCTCATGACAACGTTTTTTTGTTTTTGTTTTTCTTTTTTATCAAGCAACTAGGTTGCATTGACGGTAATCACCTCGGCGAGCTGGCAGAAACGTTAGCACACCAGGCGAAATGCGTAGCCGTATTTCGTCTGCCGTTACGTTCTGAGTTCAAATTCCGCCGAGGTCGACTTTGCCTTTCATCCTTTCGGGGTCGATTAAATAAGTACCAGTTACGCACTGGGGTCGATATAATCGACTTAATCCGTTTGTCTGTCCTTGTTTGTCCTCTCTATGTTTAGCTCCTTGTGGGTAGTAAAGAAATAGGTAATCATCTCGGCTGAGATCAGCAATTAGCGCACGACAATGGTTCAGCGTATATTTACACCAACCGCTTAACCAGTTCACGGCGGCGATTAATTCGACTGCTTGCGCGCAAGCGGCAACGGTAATGGCGTCGATTGAGGTCAGCACTCAATGCGAGATAACGCTCAGCGTATATTTACGTCAACCGCTTTAGTGCAAGCACTGCTTATTTACATAAACTATATCGCAGTGAAGAGGATGCTCTTGAGGTTATTATTCCTGAATAAAATCACTCGACAGCACAAATCAGATCAACTTCATGTATTTACAATCAGGTCAATTCAAAAACTGACTTTAGTGTGCTAGAGTTCAAACCAGGGCACCACACACAGTGGCATATCACATTGTGAACAATGGTATCTAGTTTCCTTACGTTTCCCATTTGCTTTACATGCTGTGCATCTTTTTGAAGCGTTTGTCTTCTTGGCCACGTCCCTTCACCATGCGGTGAGAAAAGAGTCGGCGTGGACTCCAACTCAATTTTTTCCCACACCAATATCTAATTTGATAATTTTCAAATTTTCAAAAATGGATGACAAAACTGGAGCAAAATGAGTAATGACTTATATCAGTCATTTCTTCTCTTTAACTGTATGGTGTGTGAATATATCATGAAGAGAGCCACTTCTGCAGATTGTGAAGAAACTATGGAGAATATTTTATGTTGAGTTTTTAGATTTAGTTAAAGTTTTAGTAATTTCAGGTCATGTGTCATTTTCCCACGATCCTCTTGGTGCTTAACAATCAATATTCTTTTCTCTGTTCGACTCTACATGAATTTTTTCTCATGTTGATGTCCAATTTGATAATGTTCCAGTTTTCAAAAAATGTTATGTCTTAATCGGGGAAAAACGAGTAATGACTAATTCCAATAATCTCTTCTCTTCAACTGTATGGTCCATTATTGCATCAGGAAGAGAGCCAGGTGGAATTCTGTTTTAAGCACCCCATATAATCCCTCAGTTTTTTTTTTTGTTTTTTTTTGGCATTTTCAAAAAATTTTTGCAAATTTGTACTCCAGGCATGGGAATTCATACAACTATGAAAAGAACCAAAAAACAAACAAACAAACAAAAAGGACTTTTGTGTCAAAGCTCTATCACGTGGCATCGTTTCCGGAAAGAAATTTGTTGACGTGGCTGGATCCCGATTCCAATATGACGCCAGGGTCGGTTTCTTCACGATGCCAGCCAGTATCAGCTGGACAAGCAGATCTTTGATTTGATCCCCTGTGGTTGGAAACCAGTCACCACCATGCCCAGGTCTGACATACTGGGGATGGTTTTCAGCATAGTTATTCGTTTCGACCGCTATATATTATGAAAGCGCGTGGCTTAGTGGTTAGGGCATCGGCTCACGATCGTAAGATCGCGAGTTCAATTCCCGGCAACGCATTGTGTCCTTCAGCAAGACACTTCACTTCACGTTGTTCCAGTCCACTTAGCTGGCAAAAATGAGTAGTACTTGTGTCACGCTGAATATCCCTGAAAACTACATTAAGGGTACACGTCTCTGTGGAGTGCTCAGCCACTTGCACGTTATTTTCACGAAGAAGCTGTTCCGTTAATCGTATCAGCTGGGACCCTCGTCGTCGTAACCGACGGAGTGCTCCTTTCATTGGAACATTTCATCTGTCAAAAAGTTGTGGAAGATTTCCAATGGCGAACTTTCATGTTCAAGGTTTGCTTTTATACCAGGCGTAAACCCATGACGTCGGACGAAATTGTCTCTCGCTCGCCACACGACATTCTGTTGTCCGCCAATACCTTTGATTCACCGATAGCGGAATCATACGATTCTGAACTAGGAAAATACTCTCCGAGTCTCATCGTCGGAGCCGGAAGAAACAACTGGCAAGGTGGTGGAGCTTGGTGGAGCTTGGCGCA